>NC_056732.1:351337486-351437486 GCF_019279795.1 Protopterus annectens | reverse complement strand
AGTTTCAGGATTTTGGTCTTTCAGGATTTTGGTCTTTCAGGATTTTGGTCTTTCAGGATTTTGAGTTTTCAGGATTCTGAATTTTCAGGCTTTTGGTTTCAGGATTTTGATTTTCAGGCTTATGATGTTTCAGGCTTCTGAATGGGAACCATATATATATATATATATATGGCTATGAAGGGGATATCAGGTATGTATAGCAGGTATACTAGTAGAGTATTGCTACTGTCATTGGGATTGTCTTCACAGACATGGTGTGTGTGGGAGGTCACATCTGCTTATAACATGTATGCCACTGGCTACTGACAGACATCCTAAGGACATCATTGTACAGTACTGCTGCTAGCACGTAATGCCGCTGTGGACTGCAGCAGAGATATTAGCCAATATATGTGAAAAGTCTGACACTCTGTACAGTCCAGAGGTATACATATAAGCCCTTAGTGCTAAACATGTGTACCATGCCTGACAATATGGATGTACACAGCCATGTAGATGGGTATAACACATAACGGCTGGTATACATTTGCCACCATAGGTTATGCATTCACACACCCCTGTCTGGCCTGATACATGATGACCGCTGGTACATGGGTGCCATGGCCACATACTACCCACTAGATATTGACACACATCTGCACAGCATCCCACTGCTCTGTCTGACATACATGACTGTTAAGGGAGGCCCAGAAGCGGTACATCTGGTAAGTATCTGCACATGACATCTCACTGGGTAAGTACACTAAGATGCTAGTCATGTAACAATGCACTGTGCAGGCTGCAGGGAGACTGGCTCAACACTGGCCTACATCTCCTATGGGGGAATGCACATGTACCTGCATATAAAGCAGGCTCAACAGGCATGTCACAGCACAGGGTAAGATACACCAGTGTGAAAGTGCATAACCACAACCAATGTGAACACAGCCACAGCCACATATGGTTAGCTAGCATGATATTACAGTTTATGGACTATCTGTTCTACACCATCCTCATATGTGCCACTCACAAACTGACCCTTCATATACTGGAATGCTACACAGTTTGGTCTGATGGCTGTCTGTGGTATGGGACATGTGTGTGTATGGCCCTACAAACATGTACGCCAATACAGTACCATACAGTGGAGCAGCATGTAACATCAGATAGGAGGGGAACTAGAACAATGACATCTACCACAGTCTGTACACAGGCTAAAGTACATATTAACAATACACACACTGTCGACATTCACCATAGGTACACACACCTCAGTACTGTACAAACATCCACAGAATGTCCAGGTTATGTCATGAAATATAACCCCATAACATGTGTAGCAGTCGGATATATCACTGGCTTGTTATCAGATATGATGACACTAATTATGGTGTATAGCACATATGCACCACTTCATGCATGACATATGTACAAAGGTTGACAGAGGTGTGGCTGGAAGCACATACACAGGGCCAATATTGACATGTTGCAGTAATAACTGCATACATTTACTGTTGTAACAGGGTGGTTGCAACATATGTCCTATGAGGGATATGATGTCAGTGACTATCACGGCTTTCACCATCTACAGACTGCAATCCTCACACTACCTTCTGCAGTCCACAGATAGATGCTCCGTGGGTGACACATGAGACCAAAGACACAACACTGCCCAGTCTGCAGATGACCCTGCAGATGGGCATTCCTCATAAACATGGAACTGACATGGCAGGTATTGAGACATGTATGACAGCCATATCCACAAAAACACTGTTAAACCAACATTACTCCAAATGCAGTATAGCAGCATGTACTGTCTGTAGTCAGGTCAGGCACACCCCCCTCCTGTTTGTTGCCCTCTTTCCACAGTGTATGTTGTTAGAGGTAAACCCCAATCCATCTGAGATGCTGTTTGGCAAACAACAGATCTAGTTCCTGTTCACAGTGGATGAAAAGGGCCAACACCAACATAATGTTCCTAGATACTGGAGTGAGTTTCCATCTAATTGGCTATGGGAATGTTACCACAGCTGTTTCACATGCAATCAGCTAGGGGAGGGCTGCAAGTCAAGCAGAGGCCATCAGCTGATCATGAGCATCACTTAAAATACACATGCTGCCACCTAAGCAAAGCAGGTGTAGGTATCCACATCCACCAGAGGGGGGGGGGTGGGAGAGGCAGACAGAGGCAAAGACATGTCGGGGAGGGGTGGGAGAGTAAAACTGAAGCATGTTTGTGTCACACACCTACCAGCACAGGGTATCAAACCCCTGACAACTATATAGTGCTATCACAGTTTGATGCAGTTATTGGATGCGCCACATGGGTTACCTGTTGTAGAGCACTCAGAACATATATGTGATGGTGAGTGACATCTGCAACAGGGATACAGTAGCTATACAGTAGGTGCCGTACATGTGCCTGTCCGCATGAACAGATGCCAGCGTCAACACAGTCACAGTCTCACAGGGACACACACACTGACACACTTGGCAGAGCCAGGAGTACAACTCATCAGTAGTGGGATTGCCACATCACATCACTGTGCAGGTATCACATGCACCACATGGGTCATACGGGGGTTATATGGGCAAAGGGTATGGGGAGGTGTCTGACATCAGACAGCATTCTGTAGTATGCCCATGGGGGTTGTAGGGAGTGTGGATATGAACATATGCACCATACAACACACACACAAGCACACTGGGTGCCAGTACTGACATGCATGGGTGCATGTCTGCACGGGTGTCTGGTGTTCGACTGTACCAGATGGCTGTAGAAGGCTAGACGATGGGTGTACCTTGGCATCAGGCCACATGACAATGGTCTGCATTGTGGCTCAGGGCTGTAGTGTCTACATTTGCCCACACAGGTGGGTATTGTATCTCCCATCCAGTCACCTGGGTGACTATTGTGTGTGGCCAATGCTGTGCATCGCTTGCCATGTATGTGTTCCTTAGTCCATGACATGGATGGTGTCTGGGATGTGCACACCTCCCACATGCATGTACAGTGACATGTGGAATTGTACCTGGGGTGTCTGGCCCATGTTGTGAACACAGATTATCATCAGATGTGCTAGTCCTGCCCACCTGTGATGGGAATTGGTAATGGCCAACAGGTTTACCCTGCACCTACATTGACAGCATGCTAACAGCATTCCCTGGTGTCAGTGGCATTTATCCATACAGGGCATGTTGTCAGGCATGGTATGTCCATTGTGGGCCACATGTGATGGCACCACAGATGGTACAGGTGTCCATTGGGGAACATGGGGGAGGTGCACTGTCTGCACGTACGTGCATATTGGACAGATGGACAGGGTGACATGCCCTCTGTAGCCCACTGCTGTCACTCCATAGTTACTATCAGTGGCCAATATGCAGTGTACTACCCACATTTGGCTGTTGACTAGGCATGTGTGTGTGTGTATGAGACATGGGTTGAGAGTGTGCTCTGGGTAATACTGGGGTTGCTGTGATTTCCTGGCCTTGATGTCACATGTATGGGTATGGCTTTGCACCCTAGCCTCTCAGCCATTTCACATTTGTTATCCCTGTACAGTGGACATTGTGATATATAGTAGGGCCACCATATAAGAAATATGCAAAACCCACTCCACATTGGCCACAGGTGTCACAACCACCTCTACACAGGATACAAGTTACAAACACACACATACACATGCACACCTGTCATGTTGGGGAGTAGAACCCCTACCTAACTAGTTTATTACACTACAGCACTACGTAGTTATAGTACGCGCCACGGACATTACTGGAGTTGTCCTTCCACAAAGGTGTATTTCACAATGACTGACATCAGCAGGATTGGTAAAGTAGGGCATTTGAAATTTACTGCGAGTGACTAGCCTAAAATGCATTGCTCTACACAGACAGTGACACACACACAAAACATCCACAACCAACATGTGTGGGTATAGAACCCCTAAGAGAGGTCTATATCACACTACAGCATGGAGCTGTTATAGGAAGCACCACAGGGAATTACTAAAGAACTCCTTCCCCAAAGGTGTATTTCACAATGAATGACATCAGCAGGTTTGCCAAGGTAGGTAATTTGAAATGTACTGTGTGTGACTAGCCTAAAATGCATTGCTCCCTACACAGACAGTGACACACACACACAAAACATCCAGAACTGCCATGGGTGGGGATGGAACCCTACCACGGTTCTAATTCACACTACAGCAGTATGCAGTTACAGCATGCACTACGGCGATTACTAGGCTACAGCCTTCCCAGAGGTGTATTTCTAGGTGGGTGACATCAGCAACCTTGCCAATGTTGGGTATATGAATTGTAAGGAGTGTGAGTACCCTAAAAATCATTGCTCTCTACGCAGTCAGACATGCACACAAACACAGTTGGCAGGTCTGGGGTTAAAACCCCCACCTAACTCCTTTATCACACTATAGCAGTACGCAGTTATAGGATATGCTACGGAGATTACTGGGCTACAGCCTTCCCAGAGGTGTATTTCTAGGTGGGTGACATCAGCAGCCTTGCCAAAGTTGGGTGTATGAAATATAAGGAGTGTGAGTACTCTAAAAAGCATTGCTCTCTACACAGTCAGAGACAGACAGACACACACACAAACGCACACACAGAGTCACACACACACACAGTAGCCAAGTCTGGGGTTTGACCTCCTACCTAACTATTTATCAAACTACAGCAGTATGCAGTTACAGGATGCACTACGGAGATCACTGGGGTACAGCCTTCCCAGAGGTGTATTTCTAGATGGGTGACATCAGCAGCCTTGCCAAAGGTGGGTATATGAATTGTAAGGGGTTTGAGTACCTTAAAAAGCATTGCTCTCTACACAGCCTTGCCAAAGGTGGGTATATGAATTGTAAGGGGTGTGAGTACCCTAAAAAGCATTGCTCTCTACACATTCAGACATGCACACAAACACACACACACACACACAGTTGGCAGGCCTGGGGCTAGAACTCTCACCTAACTCCTTTATCACACTATAGCAGTACAGTTACAGGATGTGCTGCGGAGATTAATGGGCTACAACCTTCCCAGAGGTGTATTTCTAGGTGGGTGACATCAGCAGCCTTGCCAATGTTGGGTATATGAATTGTAAGGAGTGTGAGTAGCCTAAAAGGCATTGCTCTCTACACAGTCAGAGACAGACAGACAGACAGACACACACACACACACACACACACACACACACACACACACACACACACACACACACACACACACACACACAGTTGCAAAGTCTGAGGTTTGACCTTCTACCTAACTACTTTATCACACTACAGTAGTACGCAGTTACAGGATGCACTACACAGATTACTGGGCTACAGCCTTCCCAGAGGTGTATTTCTAGGTGGGTGACATCAGCAGCCTTGTCAAAGGTGGGTATATGACTTGTAAGGAGTGTGAGTAGCCTAAAACGCATTGCTCTCTACACAGTCAGAGACAGACAGACATGCACACAAACACACACAGTTGCCAGGTCTTGGGTTAGAACTCCTACCTAACTAGTTTATCACACTACAGCAGTACACAGTTATGGGACACACCACAGAAATTACTGGGCTACAGCTCTCCCAAAGGTGTATTTCACATTGGATTACCTCAGCAGGCTTGTCATAGTAGTGCTATGGGGTGGGCATTGTGTGCAAGGGTCATAACCCATTCATCTAGGGGTGACACGCCACATGTGGCCACACATGGGGTCATATATCACAGGTACGTGTATACAGCGGTTTACTATCACAATGCCGACGTGCACTTGCACGGCTATGAAGTATTCAAACAACAGATGTTCGAATACTTCATATTTCGGCAGGTGATGTGAGCGAATGTTACCATTGCGAATGGACTGTGCATTCGCAATTCTAACGTTCGCTCATATGAGGGGATCGCGGTACAGTGCGGTTAGGGAAATACATCCCTTTCCTCACTGTAGTGCGATCTCGGAGTTGGAATATTAAGTTGGGGGGTGCAGGGGGGCACAGCCCCCCTGTATAACTGTGTGTTTAGGCTAGTTAGGTAGGTAGTTACGGGACGGGTGGGAGTGCTGTGTATTGCCGAAAATGTCGTGAGCAACATTTTCGACAATACACAGCTGTTTTCGACATTAAGAAAATTCAGAAATGTTCATTTCCGATGTATAAATTCGAAAATGCAGACACATTTTGTTCTGATTTTCGAATTTATGATAGTAAACCGTATACAGCTACTAGACGACTACTTCCTTGTACAGTCATGTTGCACAGCTGGCACGTGCACCACATAGTCTGTGGTGCTGACAGGTACTCGTCACTAGTATCTGCAGTGATTGACATCTGCACCTCATGTATTTGGGGCCCCTTGGCTGTGTGCTGGGTGGGACAGGCCTGGATGGCTCCTTGTCACGGTTACCCTCTTCCACACATCTATGTCCCTCTATCTTTGGCTTATTATAGTGTGTTGTCCTTACATATATGTCTGTATTCCTATCCACTGTGTGTGCAAGGCATGAGTGGTGCATACTGACAAGTGTCTGCACTAACAACTGCAACTGCCAGAGATGTCTGGCCCACTGGTGTTTGCAGACATGGCCTTCATGTGTTTAAATGTGCGAGCATGCCCAGTATGACCTTTCAGTATGTTGTTGACTGATATTGCCTTCATTTCTCTAAGTGTGTGACCATGCCCAGTAAGGCCGTATGCATTGCATGTATGGATCATGTCCAGATAGTTTGTACTGCAGTGCTGACCTTTGTGTTGTACACTGACAGGTAGCATGCTGTGTCTACAGGGTATCCATTGATCATTTGGCATTGACTGTTGCTACATTTCGGCATAGTGGGGGGGGGCACCTGACTATTTCTATGTTTCTACACAGGATGGGGGGCACACCTGACTGCTACTATATTTCTATGTGGGAAGGGGGAGGGCACACCGGAGTATTTCTACATTTCTACACAGGAGTAGGGGGGCACACCTGTTACTATATGTCTACGTAGGATGGGGGGCACACCTGACACTTGTACACATTTGCTAGGACTGTACTGGTATATCAAGTACTCCATTTCAGTCTGTAATCTTACCTATCATGCTGGCTAAGGAATACCAGTGTACTACAGTTCTTAGCTTTTAATTACCTACATATTAGTTTCTGACTTCCTAGCCTTCACAACTGACATCCCACTACCTGGCCTGCTGTAGTCTGTCTGTGTAGGCCTGGGGGGGTGGTTACCCATAGCCCTCATTCTGAGGCCATAGTACAGCATTTGTGTGTGTTTGTCTACACCTGTCCTGCTGGTTGTGACTGTTGTTGGGTATGTGACCCCCTCCTGACTGGCATGTGCGGGTCCCTTATCTCGTGGGTGTCCCACTATGGAGGGTGGTGCTGCAGGGCTGCTTATGTCGGATGCACATAGTACACTCCATACACATGGTTAGGCACAGGTAGTGTAATGTTTGGCATCCCTTTTACTGTATGTGAGAGTCAGAGACAGGTGTTATTCCCTGGGTCCCTCCTGTGTCAGTGTATGTGCTATGCATTGCCTCTTTGCCAGGGCCAGGGCATACTGGGCATGCCTCCTTCTGCCTACTGGGGCAGAGTCACATTGTTCCTCCTCCGAGTCACTCTGTGCCTGTGCAAGCCTTGGCAATGGTGGGGGGCTGTGTGACCCTGCCCCATGGTGTTCCTGCTGCAGCTGCTCCACAGGATCATATTGTGTAGCATGGCACATACAAGGACAATTTGGGTACATGTAGTTGGTGAGTACTGCAAGGCTCCACCGGATGTGTCAAGGCAACAAAAGCGTGACTTGAGCATCCCAAACACATGCTCTATTATGATTCTTGTTTGTGCATGTGCCTCATTATGGAGTTCTTGTTTGGGTGTGTGTGCATTTCTGATGGGTGTCATCAGCCACGGCTCCAGTGCGTATCCAGCATCCCCCACTAGGTGACCGTGTGGGATGTCCCCATCGTCAAATTTCTGGTACTGCTGTGTCAGATGCCTAGGGCAGCAGCACACACGTTCATTATTATGCCCTGGGCATCACACATGACCTGGCAGTTGATGGAGGGAAGCCCTTGCGGTTGATGTAGACCCTACCTCACTCACCGGGTGGTGCTTTGATGCGTATGTGCGTGCAGTCTATTGCACCCACTACCTCAGGGCATTCTGCTATTTGGTGGGAGAGACGCGTATTGCTGGCCAACGCCTCATGGGTGATGGGGAAATATACGTGCTCGCTGACATAGCACCCAGGAACTGGTGGAGTACCCTGTATGCTGATGCCTGTGAAATCCCCATCATATCTCCAGTTGGCCTTTGGAAGGTACCTGTAGCTAAGTACTCTTAGGCCTACACATACCTTGGTGTACACTAGGATGGGTTCCCCTCTGTTAGTTCTGTGTGTGAGGCATGGCTGGCACAGCTCAACAATTTGCTGTAGGAGGTTCATGTCCACCCTATAGTGCTCCACTATCTCCAGCTCATGTAGCCCTTCGTAGGTTACCCTGGGTCTGTACACTCTTCTCCGTCTCCTCACTGTGGGTTGGTCGGCAGCATTCACATCCTCACCACCTTCAGCCTCTTCCACAAGTTGTATGATAGCTATTGCAGTCCTTAACATTTTGCTGTTGTGAGTGTTAAAATTTCCCCACTTGTTTACACTGGTGGTGTAGAATGTGGGAACAAACAGAGGGGTAGGTGTTCTGTTCTGGGCTGGTCTGCTGCCTGTGTAATTGGCTGGTTCTGATATGTTTCACCTGGCAGCTAAGCTAGTACCCCTTGATTACCTTCCTACTGCTGTTTTCCCTTCCCATTGCCCTTCTGTTTCAGCCCGGGGGTGCGCCGTGCAATCGGAGTACTCAAATGTGCACACTGTTGCTATTTCCTGGTTTAACTTCCTTTTTCTTCCTGTAAAACCTGGTGCGCGGTGCGCACACCCGCTTACACTTTGTCAAGAGTGCTAGGCGGGTTTAACACACCCCCTAGCTTAGCTGTGCTAAGCTAGGAGCAAACCCGAGCCACAGGGCTCCAATCCACTTACAGTATGCCTGACACACCCACCCATGATGTCACCTACCTCTTAGTCTTGCACTCGGCTATTCATACTTTTACACTGTTGGGACCTGCCTGACATGCTGGGGAAAACTGGGATTCACTATCCTTCCCCTCATTTGCATAGGATTGCCTGCTAATGCATGGTTACATGTGTCACACTGAGCCTCCCCCTTAGCAACCACTATTCACTGGCCAGGGTGTCTTTTGCCTGCCATTGACTTGCATGGCAGAATACTGATTTTAGTTAGAATGCTTGTTTTAGGTTTATTTTCTTATTTTCCCACTGATCCCATTCGTGCACCATTGCCCTATGCTTAAACAGCCATGATCGGCAGAAACAAAATAAAAGCTGTATTTTTTACTTTTTGCATTGTTTGCAATGCTAATGGACTTATACTTGGCCATTGGCATGCTTCCTCAATGATATGCAGCCTTTAGTTGGAGCTGTCATGTCTCCGTTTTGGAGTTTGCAGAACCATACTCAGTTACTAACCGAGTACATTTCTGCAGATTACGCTAGTCCTGCATGGCCTGATTCCAGCTTGCTGGATAGCAGATTTACCTCATCTGCATGGTTTTCACCTGCAAATGGGGTAATTTGCATACGGGGCTGGGAATGTGCAAGACTAGTGCAAGAGTGCTCATGCATGTCAAACGGGCACGTATGTGGATCGCTCAGACACCATATTGCCAACATTACCTCTTACATTAATCATGCACACCGTGCAGGGCTTGCTGAATCTGGGGTACGTATACAACATTATATCACTATTTAGTGACAGGCTGTAACACCTTCCTCCTTCACAAACTTAGCATCCAAAATAGGTTACCATGTTGCAACATGAATAAAGAACAGTGACAGCTGTAATTCTTTCTGGAAAAAGGGGACTTCACCATTTGTAATGTATTATTTGTAATTTAATTTATTTATTAACCAGGTAAACTCATCAGGCTCATTTTAAAAACATGTTAGCAAACAATTCTACAATAAAATAAATGTATTTAAAAGTTTCCACTATTTTTGCAGCTAAAATGATTTAACAGGCTCATTCCAATGACTGAGGAACAACTTCTTGGTACTGATGCATAGAATCTGTATTAAATCATGCTACTCAGAAGTTACTTCTGAATCTGCAGTACAGCATACCATCGTATCCAATGTGAGAGACCTTTAAACATTAAATTCAGTACTTGTTGCACTTCTTGACAATAAAATGTCAAGAAGGGTACTCACATCAACAATGTAAACATCAGTTATTTTTCCCCACAGCCCTACCAGTAATGGGGTCATATTATAGATTTCATTAATATACCTGATATAGAGTAAGAGAAGTTATACATATGCAAAACTTGGTATCCTGACAATTTAAAAGTTCTGATTTTAGGCCAAATGTTTCCCATTCCTTAAGAGTTAAGGCCCTCTTAAAATCATCACTTACAATAGTTTGCAAAGATAGACTAAATTAATCTACCAGTAAGGAGATTGTGTATGTCCCTTCTAATTTTTTTACCATATTTTGTTGAAATGTTGGCTACTTCTGTGAGATAAAATATTGTCCTGTTCCAAAAGAAACACTAAACTGATAACTGCTATATACCAGTGTTCCTTGCAGTCTTATTGACATATAAATACATAATTTAGTATTAAGAACATTATGATGGTTTTTACCTTGTTGGCAATATTTCATAATTTTTTTTTGTTTTTTCATTTGTTAATCTTTTGTTGTCAGTGTGTATCTTCAGGTGATTATTTAATCAAGATAATGACTGGTTATCCAATCAGAACGTGGCTTGTGGGGTATTTAAACTGATTTTGTTGAAGGGTTTTTATTCTGAAAAAGTATCTTTTACTTGAGACTAAAGCGTTTAATAAATTTTACTTGAGTGGTCCTCCGCTTGGTTCTTCCTTATTTTCATTGGTTCATCAGCATGTTGTTTTTCTCGTGTTCTCTGGTTTGTTACATTTTATGGAAGGAGCCGAGTGCATGGACCATTCTTCATTAAGCTCTTTACAAGCTTCCTATAACAAACTACAGAAATCTGTGGGGAATTTGACTCAAAAAATATCCAATGTGGCAGGGCCCAGATCTTTTTCTACCCAAGCTTCCAGTTGTAACATGAATGAAAGTGTTTTGGTGAACCCAGAAATGGATTTTAACTTTAGTGGCATCACACCAGGTTAGAGAATGTAAAGTAACATCAATAACCAATCGGATTCCTCTGGCTTTCTTACCAGTGCCAATGACAGTCAGAACTGTGGATACATTATACAATGGAAATCCCTCCTTAAAGGACTGGCTTGACAACTCTGCGGGCTGGTTATTCACTGGTAATCCCTGACCTGAGTTCTGTGGAACTACAGACAAGCAATTAAAAGCACTTGAAGACGCTACATTTAAATTTAGAAAGTTGCAACTTGATAATAGTTATCTCAGAGAGCGTGTCCAGGCTGAATGCATCCCCAAGGGACTACAGCTATGGAAATACCCAACAGGGCTTAAAAAGGACTCTGACCTTTACCGTGAGTTGCTCATACTATTTAGTAGACATGGTTGTGAATTGTTGAAAGCGCTCATCAGAGATAATGAGAAAAAAATGATTTCTTTGAGTGACACTATTTCTAAGTTAGATTTTTTTTGCATTCTGATTTGAGGCTAAAAAGCAGATTATTCTATTGTTTTTTTTTTTCTAAGACTGACCGTTTAATAATTTAATTAAAGGGGAAAAAATCAAAAAGTTGCTGAGACCAAAGAGAAGAAATTGGTATAGCCTACCCTCCACCCCTCCCAATTAAATCTAAGCCTAATGTCATACACAACGGTTTGTCTATTGATTTTGATTGTACTGCTAACCAGGCTGTTCCCTATTCTGAAGTTGCTGATCCTTTAGTGCACCCATCTCTGAGGAGGTCCGAGAGGCTAAGGAATCAGAGGTTAGGGTCACACACAGAATATATGATGAGGATGAATCAATATCTGAAGGGTCAGAGGGGGAGAGGTAGTTATCACCACAACTGACTGCTGAGCAAAATGCTTGTGAAATTATTTTGAATAATAATGGTGATTTTAAGATTTACAATTACAGTAATGTTGTTTTGACTGAAGTTTGTGCTAATGTATTTGAAAACGGATTAGCTTTTGTCCCAGTCAGAAAAACAAGACTAGATGAAGTACTTATTAATATGAAATTGTTTTCAAGAAAGTTGAATTTAGCCTTTCATTTTAAAGACGAGCAGGGTTCTGTGTATTTGAGTTTGGCTGCAAAAAAAACTAGCATTTTCAACCCCGCCACTCCATCCAATGGTTTCTGTATTTGACAAGAGGTGTGAAGCTTAATATGTGGAAGCTACTCCATTTTAGATCTGGAAGCCATGTTCAAAATTTGAACTTAACGTGGGATGAGGTTAGTCTATTAAGGCAGATTTGTAACAATGTTAATTTGAGGGTTATGAAACCTGAGAAGGGAGGGGGGCTTGTTGTTATGAATAAGAATGATTATAACATCAAAATGCTTACTCTTTTATTTACTGGCACTTATGAAGAATCCAGTGTCAATTAGATGAATATCTCCTACCATAAAATTGACTTATTGTTAGAGGATTTATTTATTAATGAACAGATCTCCCTCTCGGATTACATTTTTTGCAGGTTACAAACCCCAAGACTCCTATGATTTTTGGGATACCGAAAATTCATAAGGATCTTTTGGCTCCACCTTTCAGACCTCCTGTTGACACGAAGGCTTCAACAACATTTTTATAGCTAAATGTATAGCTCAAAACACTAAGAACGTGTTGGATAGATATCCGTTTTGTCTCAAAGACTCATGGGGATTTTCTATCTATGGTCTCCCATGATTTATAAAGGGAGGATCTTATTTTTGTAACTATTAATGTGAAAGACCTTTTTTCTGTTATTCCGCATACTAAAGGTATTGAATGGTTTTACCAATATTTGTGCCAGAATTCCAGTTTTGACCACAATATGATCTTAACCTTAAGAACTTTAATGGAGGTGGTGTTGGAAAACAACTTCATAGTGTTTGAACATCAGTATTTTAGGCAAAAGAAGGGTGTAGCAACATGTGTGCCCCCATTTTTGCTAATATTGTGCTTGCCCATTGGGAGATTAATTTTGTATTTACTATTGACTATACTAAGTCTTGGTCCCCTTGTGGACGATATCTTGAGGACATCATATTATTTTGGACAGACACCAGAGATAAACTGGAGCAGTTCTTTGGCTTCCTCCATACCACGACTGACTTCTTGAAGTTCACTATGGACTCCTTTGGTGATCATGTTAACTATCTGGATGTTGCTATCTCTAAGAACAAATTAAAACGTAAATTTGAGTCCAGCATTTATAAGAAAGCCAGCTTATTTTAACACACTTTTACATTTTCAAAGTTAGCACCCCCTCCACCAGACAAAATCTTTGGTTAAAGGCCAGTGTGTTTGGCTGTCTCGGATAGTATCTGACGATCTTGAATTTAAGAATTAATATAATTTTGGAAAAAAGGGGCTATCCTTTTTTTTTTCCTGAACTATGTTTTTTGGGAGTGTAGAGAGAAAAAAATAATGAAAGGAAATGCAAGTGATTATTAGCAGGTTAGTACACTTGATTGCAAGAATACCCTGAAGTCATGGAAAAGTACTGGAAAAAAGCTTCTCCCAGTTTCTAGTACCTTAGCCTGAGGCCCTGCTTTTTCCTTGCAGGCACGTAGTAAAACGGAAAAGTATTTCTTATTAGGTTAAAATATAGATAAGTTTAAGCTTAATTTTTTCCAGCTTGGCAATTTTCTATTGGATACAGAGTAGTGGTCTGATGTATGATATTTACCTTTTTGTTATATTTCTATTGGATGTTAACAATAGTTTCATAGATAAAATTTATTATCATGGTAAGATTTTCTATATAACCTGGGTGAAATCCTTTGTTTGGGAAGACATGACTTTCTGATTACTGTCTCCCACACGTGTTTTTCTATTTTAATAAAAGATTTTGTACTTTGAACTGCCAAGAAATGAAGTGTTTAACAAGTTTAACTTAACAGGAGGTCTATTTAAAGAGAGAGTCAGTGGTCATTTTACCCCCTTACTAGGTTCAAGCTGCAATTCCACATTTTCATTAACAAACAATAGTAGAAATATTGATAATAATTTTAGGAAGCCACTCATCTTGACTTTCAACAGTGATTTTTATGACATCAGAGCTATCATAGAAAAGAATTGGAGTGTCTTTATGATCAACTCAGAATATATCAAAGTTATGGGGCAGGTTACAAGAAGGATATTTGTTTGAAAAATGACTCCAGTCAGGACTTAAGGAAGGATGTTAAAATGTGGACACTGCACACAGTGTAAATATATTTATGGAACTAGTAGGGTGCAGTTTGGTAATTCTGGCTTGATAAAAACCAAAGAAAAAATATTACTGTAGTTCAAAAGTTATGGTCTATCTGGCTTTGTGCCAAGATTGTACTGCTTTTATGTGGGAGAAGACAAAAATGAGCTTTAGAGCATTATTATGCTATAAAGAAAAAAAGACTCTAAGAATGCTCTGTATAGGCATATATGTGAATACGAACATTTTTTTTTAATTATTGACCATGTTGATACTGGGCAGAGAGGGGGGTCTTGGATAATTTTCTTGACTTAAAAGAATTGCAATGGTATCTTAGAATCCAACACCACTACGTTTCCGGGCTTGAATGATTCACTTTCTCTAAACAGTATTCTAATATTAAAAGCTGCCTTTGCCATATAAGACCAGTGTTTCTTGCAGACTTATTTATATATAAATAAATAACTTAGTATTAATAGCATTATGATTGTTTTTACCTTGTTAGCAATATTTTATAAAAAAAAAATGTTTCTATTTTTTCATTGTTAACCTTTTGTTGTTATTGTGTATCTTAGGTGTTTGTTTCGAGATGACTGGTTATCCAATCAGAACGTGGCTTGTGGGATATTTAAACTACTTTTGTAGGAGGATATTTATTCTGACGAAGTCTCTTTTACTTGAGACAAAAGTGCTTAATAAATTTTACTTGAGTGGCCTTGGGTTGGTTCTTCCTTATTTTCATTGCTATATATACATGTAAATATAGACATCAATGGAAATAAGATGTGGCCCTGCAATAAATGTAATTACTGCACATATATTAACATCTCAGATCTTTCTGTGCATAGACTAACAGGCACTGAATTTAAGTTCAGGGTTCAAGCCGATTGTGCTACAGTAACTGTTATGCATATTGGTATCTGCTGGAAATGTGCAACTTTTTATGTTGGAAAGACTAATTGCTCTCTTGCTGAGCATATTACAGAGGATTTGTACTGTATATGGAAGAAGGATACCAGGAATTTCCTATTCAAACATACTATGGAGAGGGGAGAAAAATCACTGCTTTACTTTTAAAGGGTGTTTGGAAAAGTTTGGATAAGTGAAGGCAAGGGTGATGTCAGGAATTACACTGAAGAACGTGAACTACACTGGATAATTGCGTTACAGGCTGACAAATATCTGGGATTAAATGGCAGGCTTTCTTTAAAACCTACCTTAAAAAGGAGCGAACTTTCTAAGTAATTTTAATATTTTATTGATAGGCTACAGTGATTAGTCTATTTGAATGTTGCAATGAAGTTGGTTGGAAGCACCACGACAGTTTTACTATTTAAAGACATGGTCTGGCTCTTTGTCTGAGATTGGTAGAGCTCTACCTGTCTTTTTTACAAAACTAAATTAATATCTACTTACAGATCTCTTACCATAGATGCTTACGGATTAACCATGCAGGCTATTTAAGCATTCGTCACATTGTTCAGCCCCACAAATCCAACACATTGTTCATATTTCCATTAGTGATTCGAATCAAGTATTGAGCTATATATATATATATATATATATATATATATACACATACATACATACATACATACACACACACACACACACACACACACACACACACACACACACACACACACACACACACACAGCCAGCTCAGCACATTGTCATTGCATTACATCCTTGTGAACATATGCCTCAAATTCCATGTCTAACAAATCAAGGTAACCAAGCAGGTAAATAATAATAATAACACAGAGACTTCAGATGGATTAAATGGCCACAGCCATGTGTTTATTGCCAATCATTGTCAATGACTTTTTCTCTAATAGAAGCCAATTATTATGAGATGTGCGCAAGGCAGGAATATCAGGGAGGCCATTTATTTCTTTCATAGCATTCCCCTAAACCTACAGGACAACAGACAGCACTGTCGATATCCGGCCCTTTTTTATGTATCATACCCATTTCATAACAACTTTTCCACAGTTCATCACAATTCTTCTGGGCCGCCTTACAATCTGCCATGGGGGCATTGCCGGGCTGATAAGTCCCCTGGCAACAATCCCTTGGGGCTGTCTGGCCTGCGGAAGGTCCAGCTGAAGAGTCCTGTGACCTCCCCCCCACTTACCTTGGCCTCCCTTACCTTTCCTGCCTTCCACTTACATGACTGCGACAGAGTAGCCTGACCTATCTATCTTACCCGGAGGAGAAGGCGAAAACCTGAAAAAACCCATTGGGAAAAACAGGAAATTCCTTCTCGACTCCTAATGGGATTGCCTTGTCGGTCACCGGGTTCCTTGAGTACCTTATCTGACTGGTAACAACCCTCCTGCTTTTACGAGGGGGTGGGTTGGGTGGGACAAGCTGTCCAGGTAGGGATCAAGAAGACTGATCTGGTTTGTTCCCAGCCTTTTCAATCCTTTCTCTAGCCAGCCCATCTCACCTTACCCTCCTACCTATCCTGGCCCTACCTGCACCCCCTCCCCCCACTGAAACCTGAGTCCGAGCTGACCTGCCTCAGACAAATGGCAGCTTGCTGCGATTTGGCTTGCAAGCTGTTGTTGTCCGAGATTGGTACAGCTCTACCTGTCTTTTTTACAAAACTAAATTCATACCTACTTACAGATCTCTTTCCATAGATGCTTACGGAATAACCATGCATGCTATTTAAGCATTCGTCACATTGTTCAGCTCCGCAAATCCAACACATTGTTCATATTTCCATTCATGATTCGAATCAAGTATTGAGCTATATATATACAGAGCCAGCTCAGCACATTGTCATTGCATTGCATCCTTGTGAACATATGCCTCAAATTCCATGTCTAACAAATCAAGGTAACCAAGCAGGTAAATAATGATAATAACACAGACTTCAGATGGATTAAATGGCCGCAGCCATGTGTTTATTGCCAATCATTGTCAATTACTTTTTCTCTAATAGAAGCCAATTATTATGAGATGTGCGCAAGGCAGGAATATCAGGGAGGCCATTTATTTCTTTCACAGCATTCCCCTAAACCTACAGAACAACAGACAGCACTGTCGATATCCGGCCCTTTTTTACGCATCATACCCATTTCATAACAACTTTTTCACAGTTCATCACAATTCTTCTGGGCCACCTTACAATCTGCCAAGGGGGCATTGCCCAACTAAGTCCCCTGGCAACAATCCCTTGGGGCTTTCTGGCCTGCAGAAGGTCCAGCTGAAGAGTCCTGTGACCCCCCCCCACTTACTTTGGCCTCCCTTACCTTTCCTGCCTTCCGCCACAGAAGGGAGGATGTTCCTCCCTTCTGCCAGCACATCTCAATCTACTCTAGGTGAATGCCCTTCAGAGCTAGACCTGCCTGTAATTCCTTGTAAAATACCTGTGAACCTTATTCCGATAAATGAACCCCATCTTTCTCATACCTATCCGGCCACCAGACCCGAATGCCAGGGTGGGGAATGTAAAACCCTTTAATGGCCTTTAAAATCTTATCCATAGAATTATTAATTCTCAGTCTCATTCTTTCCACAGCTTTTATGGACATACCCCTTTTCCATCTTTTTCTCTGTACCACTTCTGACCAACAAATAATGGCTTGTGGCCAGCACTCATGAATGCAATTAATTTCTCGTACCATTGAACTAATTAAATCTTTTATTGGTTGTTGACCAATGTCATTGCCCCCTAGGTGTAACACGATGGCTGCAGGAGGTTTACCACTTCTCGCTGCTTGTTGCATTACTGTACTAAGCTGGTGCCACCGCATTCCCGACACCCCATACCAAACTGTTTTGCCTGAAGCTCGTTCTCTTTGGAAGGATAAGCCCGGCCTGCTCTGCACCCAGAGGTGGAGTCTCCGAACAAAGGAATGGCCAACTATCTAGATGTATTTCTGTTCTGCGGATGTGTCTGCTGAAATGCAATGAACAAGAGTTAAGAGTTGTTTACACCTTACATAACTTTTATAAGTCTTGGATTTCCACCTACCCATCCTCATAATGTCAGCCTGTGAAGCCCCCATTGCATGTGCATATGAGGCTGCACCTATCCGAAAAGAATGCAATGTATACCTACTTGTGTCCAAGCCCATCAACTTAACTGCCTGCTTTAAAACTGCTCTCACCTGATAATGTGTAAGTGGTTCACCTTGCTGATGGCAGAAAAATGGACCGCCTAACACACCCGTATAACTCCGGTACTCCAGTATCACTTTTGTCACATTCCATTCTAATCCCTCTGGGGTAACTACTCTTACCCATTGACCTCTGCCTTCTTGATCAGTTTTGGATTTCGCCACATAAATCCAGGTGTCATCACCCAGCACGTGTACATGTTCTAAAGGCAGTACTGTCCCCTGGCTTTTCTTGCTCAGTTGGACAATTTCCGACCATCTGAATGCCCCACAAAAAGCCAGCAAAAAGGGCAGCTTTAAATAATACCTCATAAGAAGAGAAACAAACCTCTGAAACAGCAATCCATAGCTTGCTTAATACAGCTGGACCTATGGGGTACCTCTTATCTAGTCTCTTGGGTGTTTTGTTTTCCCCAACCTTTAAACATCGCGCGTACTTGGAAAGTGTTAGCTAGATCCTTCAAACCCAAAGCCTGATGAAACCAATTCAAGGCTGACAATGCGCTTCTCGCTCTGCACAGACTCCAACCTTTTTCTTTCATTACCATGATGTAAGACCTGATTTGGTGAGGTGGAATAGGCCAAATGGATTCCCAGCCTCTGGCTATTCTGGTTTGCAAGAACTGCTGTATACATTTATTGCATCTTACCCTTGTTCTTCCACTGAGAGAATTACACATTAGCAACCATTCTCATCTGTCCATAAGGCCCATAATTGAACTGGCGCTGGTGTCTGAGAAGGACTCGCCCTTGGGGCCAGCGACCGGAAACGGGGCCACTGCAAACGAGAAAGGGAATCTGCCAATGAGTTATGGATGCCGGGAATGTGTTGTGCTTTAACTGTCACATTAAATGTCAAGCACTTAAATGTAAACTATCTCATCATCCTACTCAATACCCCTTTTCCCCCCAGCTGATTATTGACTATATGCACTACACTATTGTTATCAGAACGCAACCAAACCACTCTGTCTTTCATTTCTGCTCCCCAAATTTCCAATGCCACCACTACTGGGAAGAATTCCATATCTGCGATTGAAATGTCTACCCTGTTTTTCACTCGAGTTGGCCAGGCCATGCTGAACCAGTGATCTTGAAAATAACCCCCAAAGCCAATTCCCCCGCTGCATCTGTAAACAACTGAGCAGGAGGTAAATGGTATCTCTCCTACCAAATTGCTATCCCATTGTAGTCTGATAAAAAACTCCACCACACACCTAGATCCTCCTTCATACCTTGTGTGATCCTAATCCGGTGGTGTGGCTTTGTGCACCCTGACCCCTTAGCAGCTAAGTGCCTCATAAATGAGCGCCCTAAAGGAATCACTTTGCATGCAAAATTCATTAACCCTACTAATTCTTGCAACTGTTTAAGGGTTATCTTATTCTGTATTAGCATTTGACTTGAGTTGCCGTAATTTCTGCACCTTGTCAATAGGAAGCCTGCACTGACAATTCAAGCTATCAATCTCTATACCCAGGAAAGCCAATCTGTCCGTCGGGCCCTCTGTTTTAACCATTGCTAGTGGCACCCCTAACTCCTTGCAAATCTGTTGGAATGTATCCAATGCTTGTTGACATTCCCCTATGTCCTCCTTCCCAATGAATAAAAAGTCATCCAAATAATGAACAACTCTGTCTTGCCCTACCCGCTGAGCCACCAACCAGTGTAAGAAGGAACTGAATTTCTCAAAAGTGGCACATGCTATTGAACAACCCATAGGCATGGCATGCATTTATCCATGTAATAT
This sequence comes from Protopterus annectens, assembly GCF_019279795.1. Classification (NCBI taxonomy): domain Eukaryota; kingdom Metazoa; phylum Chordata; order Ceratodontiformes; family Protopteridae; genus Protopterus; species Protopterus annectens. Next base: position 351,417,217 of record NC_056732.1, on the reverse strand, counting down.
TGGCCTTCGAATACCAAACCTAACCACCCTTGGGCTTTAGAAGCAATGGGTAAAAGTCTGAAAGCAGACTCTGTCAGCTTTTGCCATAAGGGCCTCTCTTCCCTTCACCTTGACTTTCTTAACCGCTTCATCAAAGGAAGCATAATGCACTGATGTCCCTATCCCATTTATGTAATCATTTACCGAATTCCCCTGTGAATAGGATAAGTGGTGAATGAGCTGAAATTCACCTGGCTTCTTTTTGGGTACTATGCCAATAGGAGAAACCTTAAATGCTCTTCTTGGTGGGCATGGAAATGGGCCTGCCAGTCTGCCCACTTCCAGTTCTTTATCTTTGCTCTAACTATGTCCGGATGCTCTTCTGCTGACTTCAGGTTCTTGACCCAAACCCCTTGCTTCCTATCTTTTGCTGGTATCCTGAAGCCCTTGGTGAACCCCTCTTCTAGTAATGCTGCTGCTTCTCTCTCTGGATACGCTTTGAGCCATTCCCTTAAAATATCCCTTTACTGGCGTTGGGAGATGGAACTGCGTACCCTTTAAAGGGGGTGGGTGAGTAAAAACTTTTGTTCTGGGGGCTTGAGAGACGAAAACAAGCCTTGGCTGGGTGGTTTACCTTACCACAAGCCATGCATTGATGCCTAAATCTACATTGAAGTTGATTTTGAGTCTAAATCTACATTGAAGTTGATTTCGACACTGACCAAAGTTGTACTGATAACACTTCCCAGCACCCCCATCTGTTCTGTCCCATTGGTTGTCTGTTGTTAAACCAAACTTATAAGTGTTATACCCATTTTGATTAACCGGAAAACCACAATCTGTTGTTGCTGCATCTCCGCTTGTATCTAGCCAGCACAAAAGCCCCAAATCATCCATGCACAAGACCTCTCTGGATAGGACTGCCTCATCCTTCTGTAGTCCTCATCATACCTCAACCATCTGTGGCCCCCTTGAGCAAAGCGCATCATGGTTACCCTATTAAAGTGCATCCACATGTCTTTTGCTTTGGTAGGACATCTATCACCTAAAATTTGAGCATAAATAGAGTAACCGATCACCCAGTTTTCCCATGTTCTTCTTACTTGTAACCTCCTTTTTTTTGCTACTGAAAAAAAAAAAAAGTGTTTTTGTTTTTTCATTGTTAACCTTTTGTTGTCAGTGCATACCGTAGGTGTTTGTTTCAAGATGACTGGTTATCCAATCAGAACGTGGCTTGTTGGCTATTTAAACTACTTTTGTGGGAGGATTTTTATTCTGAAGAAGTTTCTTTTACTTGAGACAAAAGTGCTTAATACATTTTACTTGAGTGGTCCTTGGGTTGGTTCTTCCTTATTTTCATTGCTATATATACATGTAAATATAGACATCAATGGAAATAAGGTGGCCCTGTAATAAATGTAATTACTGCACATATATTAACATCTCAGATCTTTCTGTGCACAGACTAACAGGCACTTGAATTTAAGTTCAGGGTTCAAGCCGATTGTGCTACAGTAACTGTTATACATATTGGTATCTGCTGGAAATGTGCAACTTTTTATGTTGGAAAGACTAATTGCTCTCTTGCTGAGCATATTACAGAGGATTTGTACTGTACACGGAAGAAGGATACCAGGAATTTCCTAGCCAAACACACTATGGAGAGAGGAGAAAATCACTGCTTTACTTTTAAAGGGTGTTTGTAAAAGTTTGGATGAGTGAAGGCAAGGGTGATGTCAGGAATTACACTGAAGAACGTGAACTACACTGGATAATTACATTACAGGCCACTGGCCCTTGTTTTCAATTATTAAGGAATTCCCAATATTATTCTAGCATGTCCAAAGGTCAGTTGTCAATCTCCTCTCCGGTCCAGCTGGTGAATCTGGGAATCTTGAGGCAATGTTACAACTGCCTCATGTACACAGACAACGCTCTCCTCCTCCCAACAAATTCCAACACGTGAGAGATGCAACCATATAGCCAAACTGGAGGCTAAGCACTCTCAACTCAGTACTGGCATAACCAGTCAGGAGGAGAAGGAAACCACATTCACTACAATTCCAGTCTCACATAGACCTACCCCGACAGCAAACCAAGCACATAATCACACAAAAACATACTCGGAGGCTCTAAATAAAGATCTGCCTAAGCAGCAGAGACCTCCAAAGCAGACACCCAAGCAACCGCTACCCCAAAACAAAACACATGCAACACATATCTCACAAAGCCAGTGTGCCGAACAGTCACAGCCCTTAAGACTAAACAACACACCTGATAGACTTGTAATAGGTGACTCTATCGTCAGGCACACTGACGTCCCGCTCACCAGGCTGAACAAGGAGAGGGTCACAGTGAGTAGCCTGTCGGGTGCTAGGATCCGCCACACAACACAAGCACTCAGGTCACTCCAAGCCAAGTACAAATATGACTCAGTCATTGTCCATGCTGGTGTGAATGACCTGAGACGTACCTCCCTGGACTACATGAAAAGAGACATAAAGGAGCTGTCTGAGCATGTAGCCCAGGCCGGTATGACCCTGACCTTGAGTAGCATCTTACCCTCACCAAGAATGATGCCACAATATGAAGACAAGATGATCAATTTCAACAACTGGCTTAAGTACTGGTGTCATTCAAAGGGGATCCAGTGCCTGTCAGCTTGGGATGATATGCTTGACAAGCCACGATGCTTCGCTAGGGACGGCTTGCACCGGTCACCCCTGGGCTTTCGGATATTGGCAAAGGCTCTTGCTACCCCCATAGTGCCTTTTTTAGTCAAGGCTCAAAAGACAAACCCACCTCCATAGGTATCACAAGGGATAAGAAACTAAGAGTAATGCTACTCAACGCCAGAAGTCTAAACCTCAAGATGCACGCACTCGAAACTCTCCTTAGCATGGAGAACATAGATATCTGTGCAGTAACAGAAACCTGGTTCAGGGCTCCCGAGAGCACCCCAGCACTACCAGGTTATACCTCATACCATGCTTTTCGGCCCCAAAACTTGGACCGAACCACAAAAGGAGGGGGGGGGTATCGATATTCAACAAAGATACCCACACCTCCAGGTTGGTGGCAAAGCACGAAGCATCAGAGACTATCCATGTGCAACTAACAGTGGGTAAAACTGCCTTCCAGTTTATAGCCTGCTACAGACCACCCTCCCAAACCCAGGAACCCCACTCGGCCTTTCTGAGAACACTGGAAAATATGAAGGTCTCTCCAAACACCATTATATTGGGCGACTTCAACTACCCAAACATAGACTGGGAGCATTACTCTAGCTCCAACACCCTAGCCCAAAGGTTCCTAGAATTTATAAACTCAAATGCTATGGAACAACTTGTTACCACTCCCACAAGAGGGGAAAACATACTGGACCTGATCATCACCAACATGGGGACTCTATGCTCCAGACCAGAAGTGTATCCCTCACTGGTAAGATCAGACCATAAACTAATCTCACTGGATATTCACATCCCGACCCCAACCCCTGCCCAGAAAACCACAGTGAAAAACTTCTCTAAAGCAAATTTCACACTCCTCAAAACCGAGGTGGAATCCTTCAAAGCCCCCGGGCCTGTGGAAAATACGGCCCAGACCGCAGAATCCTTTATAAACACATTCTATGAACACCTTCAGGAATGCATGGATCATGCGATCCCAAATAAAACCAAGACCCAATCCTCCAAAGGCAGACGTCCTGTCTGGTGGACCCCAGCCATAAACAAATTATATAATAGAAGGAGGAAGCTACTAAATGATAGAGCAAAATCCCAAAAAGGGAAGGCATCACTGATCAGTATTAGCAAAAAACTACGGGCACTCATAAAATTGTCTAAGGCCAGCTTCGAGAGAAAGATTGCACAGGACACTAAGGATAATCACAAGGCTTTCTTTAGTTATGTTAGGAACCTGGGTGGTAATTCCCAGATATGCTCAGAATTAGTCCAAAATGACAAAAAATACACTGAACCCACAGACATTGCCAACATCCTAGCTGACAGGTTCAGCGCAAACTTCTCCACCCCTCCCCACCAAAAGGGCAAATATCTATCCCAGCAGAGTGCTGCCCCCCTGACATCTCAGATGCTCAGGTAAGAGCCGCCCTCTCCAAAGCAAAAAACACAGCATCAATGGGACCAGACGGTGTCCCGGGCTGCGTCCTACATGAACTCCAAGAAGAGCTAAACCCAAACATAAAACTACTGTTCAATCTCAGCCTTACTACAGGATATGTGCCCAAAGAGTGGCGTTCAGCAACAGTGGTCCCTCTCCACAAAGGTGGTGCCTCAATGGACCCTGGAAACTATCGCCCCATAAGCCTGACTAGCTTGGTCTGCAAAGCTATGTAAAGGATCATCATGGACCTCATAAATAAAGATATTGGGGACCTACAGACACTGGATCCTACCCAGTTCAGCTTTGTTAAGGGCAGATCCTGCCTCTTAAACCTGGTTGATTTCTTTGAAACAGTCACCAAGGCCATTGACGAGGAGAAGGTGGTCCACACAGCCTACCTGGACCTCGCAAAAGCCTTCGATACAATACCCCACTCGGGCATTATAGATAAGCTCACCAGCTTAAATATAAACCCCTATGTCACTAGATGGATTACAAACTGGCTCAAGGACAGAACCCACATGGTTAGAATTGCTGGAGCCATGTCAGACTCCAAACCAGTTACAAGTGGTGTCCCACAAGGCTCAGTCCTGGGACCTCTCTTGTTCGGTATATATTTCTCGGAGGTACAGGCCAACACGGAAGGACTGTGGCTGGCCAAGTTCGCAGATGACTGCAAACTGGGTGCCATAATCGACTCTCCAGCCGACACAAGCATCCTCCAAAAGGGCCTCATAGAAACAGACAACTGGTGCCAGAGCCATGGCCTCAAGCTAAATGCCAAAAAGTGTATAGTCATCCCCTTTGGCAAAAACAAAGTGCCCACAAATTACCACACAGGTGGTAATCCATTAAGTACAGAAGAAGTAATTAGGGACCTGGGAACCCAAGTTGATAGCAATCTCTCATTTGACAACCACATGGCCAAAGTGGTTAGAAAAACATTTTATATAGCCCACCTAATCATGAAGGGATTCACATCTATCAGGGGAGGTCATCATGCCTCTTTACTCATCCCTCATCAGGCCCATAATTGAGTACAATGCCCCTTTTAGGATGTACCTTAACAGACACCTGCAGCAACTGGAAAGACCCCAAAAGTACCTCACCAAGAGGATCAAAGGGCTCAAACAGATGCCATACGCTGCCCGGTTAAAGAAACTCCAGCTCTACTCAGTGGCATACCGCCTGTTCAGAGGCGATCTGTGCCTGAAGTATAAAGCCATGTCCAACCCGGAATTAATGGACATGCTGCACCTCAGAAAATCCAAATCCCATCGAGCTACGCGCTCGACAGACTTGAACCTCAGCACTGAAATAAATAGGACATGCTGGAGGGACAGATTCATAACCCAGAGGCTCCCTTCACTCTGGAATAAAATTCCAGTCCAGGTTAGGCAGAGTCCCTCATTGATTCTCTTCAAGAGGAATATTGATGAGTGGATGGGAGATCGTAGGTTTACCCCGGGTATCACTTCTGTGTCACTGTTAGACAGAGGCACAGTATACTAACCTCGAAAAAGGGCATAGCAAAATAAATTTAAAATGGGTGGCGAAAGCCAAACACATTCTGGCTAGGCTTATAAATGCCCTAGGGCAGATAGCCTAGTATGAACCTATAAATGTCTGGGATTAAATGGCAGGCTTTCTTTAAAACCTACCATAAAAAGAAGCGAACTTTCTAAGTAATTTTAATATTTTCTTGATAGGCTACAGTGATTAGTCTATTTGAATGTTGCATTGAAGTTGGTTGGAAGCACCACAACAGTTTTACTATTTAAAGACATGGTCTGGCTCTTTAATATGGTCTGATGAAGCACTGTTTTTAGAGTGTGAAAGCGTTTACCGTATCTGTAAAAAAAAGTACTTGATTTATCCGTGTTTCTGTGCTTTTGCTCTCGTTTTATGTGAATATTTATTTTGGTTTATCGCACATTTCATTCAAATGTTATTTAGATAAATAAAATAATTTTATAATACGAAAAGTTATTGTCAGCAGAACTAGACAATACTCTCTGCATGGAGAAGAAATGGTGTCCTTCAGTGACTTTCCATGTCACCTTGCTTAATAATGAAAATAATACTACCCGTGCACACATTCAAATAAATGTACCGACAGGTTCCCAAAAGTCTTCTACTACTCAAAATTTTGGAATAATTATAGACATTGCCATTTCCATTACCCATGCAACAGATAACTCGCACAACCTTCTGGGGCGATGTACGAAACGCAGTTCTTGTACTTTACTCAGTGCAGTGTAGTGTACAAACATTACCTATACACACAGAGAAAAAATACTCTGTGTGTGAACCTTGCGGTAATTTGCTTCCGTTTGTGTATAAATATACATAAAAATAAGAAGCGCTAACATACACTACTAAAAGTGCTCTTGATTAAAATCTGCACTCTTTGCGCAACGCACATCATACAAGATCATAACGCTCAACAGAGTTCCATATCGAAGTATATTTTCCCTGTACCCCACAAAAAGCTTTAATTTTCTGGTAAATCACGGACAAGTACATTAAATCGAAAATACCAACATTACAATTTCATGCTAATTGTTCGGGAAATACACACTAATGCAAAACGTATTTATATTAACTTCAATTATACTAACACATTTTTACATTGGGCCTTTGTCCACACATTACTTTTGGTTTTGTCCAGGATTTCTTGAGTAAAGAAGCTGAGACGCGCAAAGAAATGCTGTTTATTACAGCACCCCAAATACTGAAGAAGGGAGACAGTTATCCCTTTAAAGTTCTGGAATCTAAGACAGAATCGTGGCTGTCAACATCTTTCGTCCAGAATAAAGGGCAAATCCAGAGATAATCAGGGACATTTAAAATAGTAGTACTACTTATTAACTTGAGAGATTTCACAATACGAGAATAAGAATTCACATGCATTTTCTAGGAGTTATTATTATTATTCATCAAGTGTAACATACCACCTTTTCTCCCACAAATTAAGCAGGGTTAGGTGAGACAAGAGCAGTGATGGACAGACTGGGTACAAAGTGGAAACACGTATTTAGAACACAAACGCCAGTTTTCTTTGGGTAAAACCAGTGACCAACTACTCCCAAAGACCGACTATCAAAACATTTTTGTCTTTCTCCTTAATCTAGAAAAACAATTTTGTCGTTTCTCAAACAGTCGGGAAGTAGCAGACTGCAATACAAAATAACTGACAACTAACTGCTTTATAACCAATTCGGACACCGTATGACTGTTAAAATAGTCCAGTTAATAAAGATAACTCACCACTATATTGTTTGTTTGTAAACAACACTTTAACGAAAATACCAGACTTCCGCATCGATTCTATTTTATCGGACGGGTATCAGCAAATAATAAATCCTCCCTCTCAACTGTACAGATTTTCGCAAGATGCCCAGACTTTTTGCCACATATTTTGGTCTATTTCTCATAAAATTGGGGTTTTCTTGCAAATCATCGAGGGTTGAAATTAGAATAATAATGACAGAACTTTGAGTTTTAGACTTCATACCCTTCAGAAAATTCACGCTAATGCAAAACACGTTTTTATATCAACTTTCTAAGTTTGTAAGAAAGTGTCCCTATTATGGGCCTTTTATCTAGTTATTTACAGTTTTGTTCCGATTAATTGCTTTTAAAAGTTAAGATATATGAACAAAATACTTTACAAACGTATAGGCATACTCAGCATAACACCCACCAAACGCAGTCATCTCCGGCTAAATATAGTTTAATGGTCCGGGTACATTATTTGTGAATACAACCACTTCGTTAGACCGCGAAGAGAGAAACACACTTAACTATTGCATCTGAATACACCCTTTACCTATCGCATTTTATATCACACAAGCACGGCAAAAACTGTATTTGTTAATATACAACTACTTCTTGAATTGTTAGATATGCCGATCTATACAAAGTCTGTAAAACTGAACTATGCACTGAAAAGATTGGGATGCAAACGACGAAAGCTGACGAAAAAGCAGAATATCCTGGTTAGCGCAGGAAATGACGTCCTCTTAAGTATAAGGAAGCAGTAAGTAAGAAGCTGCGTCAGTAAAACTGTCTGTGATATTAACGTAATATTGTTGTGTTAAGAGAGCTGTCATTCAGGTAAGAGTATGACTTAATACGGATTATGCTTTAGTGAAGATATTTTTCTTTTTCTGTTTGCTGATAAGGGTAGAATTTGATAAGGAGCTTTATTTCGTGGCAAGGTTGTGTCTAACGTACCGATCTGTATTAGTTACAAATTAAGAAAAACAAGTGTGGGTTGGCAAGTTTAGTTTGTTAGTTTAAACTTTGCAGTGTGTACAAAAGTTTATCAAACTGAATTGCCTAGTTTGGGTGGTTGTCATGTTATGGATGACCCAAGGGCACTTGAGTGCATTTTCCAAATTACTGTATGTGTTGTATATGCTTTGTTGTTGTACTTGGATTGCCCAGAAAATCATTAACGATTGTCAGATATTTAATGTGTGCTTTTTCTGTGATGGCCTTTGAATCCTTTGTTAAGTAAAGCGACTGTATTTCTTCACTTTTGTATGACGTCTAAGTCGTAGAATGTGAAACTAACATGAACTACAGTTTGTCCCCTTGCTAAGCGATATCTATACTACGTTTTCCCCTCCCTGTCTTTAAGTTGTTAGCGCATTATGTACTGCATTTGGTTGCTATTCTTCAGAGTTTCTTTTCAGCTGGTATGAATTAAGACTGTGCTCCATTTTAATCTTGGCTTTATTCCAGTGGTTTCATTAGCATTTTAGTAAATTTGGATACGTTTATGGATATACAGATTATTAGACCACTAATGAAATCTGTATATAATTTCTCGTTACTAACAGTGTATAAATGTAGATACGTTATTGTAAAATAAGATGTCCCTGTTTTTGTTTCACTAGTGTAATTTCTGTAGGCCATTGTTATAATTTTTGTTTGTGGGTGGGTGTAAGAGGCATGTCCTTGAAGTACCCTATATTTCGAAGATTTAAACTGATGTGCACAGTTGTGTATAGTTCTTATGAGTACAGGGAGCCTTCAGAGGTAATATCTATATTGTGCAATGTATATTTTGCTGAGCATCTTATGAAACATCATGTCTGGTGGAGGCACAAAGTAATTTTACAGTACACATTTCTTTCTAAATTCTGTTGAGAATAGGACCATCATGCAGTTGTTTTGGACAAATATCTGGAGACAGACATATTGGAAAGGTAATGCAATGTGGTTTCCATTAAATCCATTTGCAAGGTGGCTAACACCTTTGTCCCTTGCTAGGGTAGTTTGAAAAGAAGTGGGATGTAAAGGGATGGACCCCCCCACCTGACAAACTGCTTCAGTGGAAAAATTGCAGCTTTGTAGTATGGTTACTTTGACATATTATACTAGTAGAAATTATTTTTTCTGTTTTATTGGTGGCAGTAAAGTTTAAGTATACCATATTTAATACTGTAGAGTATTTCCAAAAACACAGATCTTCACAACAGCTTGTTTAAAGAAATAATTAAACACCTGAAAGCAATTTCTTTGTTGTTGAGGACATCACTGAAATTTGTGCAGACATTTCATAACTGCACAGGGTTAACATTTTGAAAAATGTGTGCATTTTTAAATGTGATGTAGGTTGTAAGGAAACAATATGAGCATGTGAATACAGAATAAAAATGCAGTGGTGGGTGCAGCCGTATTTGGCTCAACACTACATGGACTGTTGGAACGTGGTTGAATTCAGGAGTTTTGTCCCTTTCTAAGATATTGGGTTGCAGTAAAGCCATTGGCAGAAATGTAACATTTCTATTGACTAATGACCTTATTGTCTTTAGTTCAGACACCTGGGAATGTCTCTTGCTAACTCTGCATTCACATTAATGCTCGCATGAGTCTTTGGTTGTATCTGAGGTGCCATTTTCAGTTTGCATCATAGTTTCCACTGCGTATAACCTCATTGGTCTAACTTAAAGTGCATTTGATTGGCATAATTTTAGGGCAAGTAGTGATTAGGTGGAATATTGACCTTCATAAAATCTGAGGTATGAGGCTTTAGCACTTCCATCGTTGATTATCTTGGACACTTATGGTGTGTCTTTTGGTCCAAGTTTGGATTCCAACATTTGCAGATTAGTTCTTGCTTGTTTTCCAGACATTGGCTATGAAGGATGTACTCCTGTGGCACTATGTGGATAAGTACAATGTGGCCTGAAAGGTTTTTGAGGATCAAGTCGTTTCTTAGTTGTTTGGACTGCCCACTCAGCTGGTTCAATAGAATGAGGAGAGTTTGGACTTGGCTGTGGCCTTACCACAGCCATCACATACTGCAGAAGTTCAGTTAACATATTGCTTACCTTTGTCTGTAACAGTCTCTGTGTATGCCAGATCTAGTAAACATGGTGTTGAACCTTACTAGACTTTGTTGGCTGGTTGTGTTTGGTACATAAAATGTTTCAATGACTTGAAAGTAATATTGCACTATTACTGAGAAGCTTTTGCTTCCTTACCTTGTGGTATGAGAATTGATAATAGTGGCTGCTCCTTGTCTGGGATATTTTTTGAGTAATACAGAATTGGCACTGACATAAGCTGGCTAAGCTTCTGGTGTCATTGTTGATTTTGGGCCACCATGCAGATTTCTGGACTCTTTGATGCCTTGGGGCCATAGTACATTTGCTTCAACACTTTAGCAAGTTGGAGAGAGAGTATTTATGATTTGACTTGTTATAGTAGCAAACCATCATGCTTGGACAGTTGTGCTCTGACTGTATAGTATCTGTACACTACTTTTTTGTGTTTGTTTCCTTCAGCTAGGCCATCTGCCCCTGGCATATTTCACTGTTTGTAACTCGCTATCATTTTTGGTAGCTTGTCAGTTTCTATAGCCTATTTGTAGTTACTGATTTTAAGCTGTCATTTTGCTCCTCAGATAGGCAGGAATAATACCCAAAATCAGTAAGACCTATGATGTTAGAAGGTTGATAAACAAATGAACAGAATGATCAAGACTATTAACAGAAATTCCTGTGATATAACAGAAGTAAATAGGATGCATTACTGTGTAGCAACATTAACGGATAGTCTTGCTACAAAAATACAGGGCGATAAGGGAAAAGAAGGGAAGAAATCGAATGCCATCATGGAAGTATCAAGCAGAGAACTATAAAGCAAAATGTGCCACTGTTAGAAGAGTATAGAAGGGGAAACAGATCAGCAGAAGTACTTAGAAAGATAGACATGATAAAAGCAATGTGCATTGTTAAATCAGACCAGGATCTGTCATGTACCATTGCAAATAATAAATTAAAAAGATATCGGGTCAGGCAGAAAAACTCAGAAGATATGCAGATGAAGTACAAAATAAGCAATACATTGATGATCCAAAAATGTTTTTATAGAAAATTGGTAAACAAAAGTAAAAGGAATAGAAACGCCACAAGAAAAAGAAGTGGACACATTATGGAGAAATATCTATGAAGACCCTGTGGAACATAGTAAAGATGCTGAATGGATAGAAGTTAAAGAAACAGTAAGTTCAAATGTGCAGGATGTGAAATGAATTGAAGTAACAGAGAAATTGAAATAAAATAAAAAGCACTGGAGTAACAGTCAGAGAAATTGAAATAAAGTTAAGAAAAGCTCCTAACTAGAAAACCCCAGTTTTGGAAGGCGTATCAAACTTCTCTCTAAAAGTATCAACATTGTTACATGAAGATTAAGCCTTGAGTAAAAACTACATATATGCACACCTCCAAACCTGGTTAACAACAGGAACAAATGGTGCTCCTCCTTAAAAGTGAACCTGCAAGCTGTCCTAAAAACTGTAGACCAAAAATTTGCCTTCAAACGATGTATAAACTATATACTTAAATTGATGTTGACAGTTTTATAGTCATTTAGAAGAAAAATTATTCATGTCAAGAAAACAAAAGGTAAAAGTTATATGGAACAAAGGATCATTTGCTGTTAAATAAAGTTATAATGAAGAATTGTGAAAAGGGGAATAATCTAAGAATGGTATGGATAGGCTACAAAAAAAACATTTTGATAGCATTCCACATTTATGGATAAAGGAGAGTTTACAGAGGTGTACCCTACATTGATCAGTTACATTACAGTGACAAACCACTTAATGGCCAAGTCATGATAAAGTACAGATTATTTTTGCAAGGATAAAAAGTGGGATATTCAAGGTAACTCTTTGTCACAGAGTGATACCACAATATAATGACAAAATGATTGATTTCAACAATTGGCTAAGCTCCTGGTGTCATTCAAAGGGGATCCAGTATCTGTCTGCCTGGGATGACATGATCGACAGACCACGATGCTTTGCCAGAGATGGTCTGCACCTGTCGCTCCTGGGATTCGGGTTACTGGCTAAGGCTCTTGCCACCCTTATAGTGCCTTTTTTAGGCAAAGATCAAAGGACAAAACCACCACCGTAACATGTACAAGCATGCAAAATCTGAAAGTAATGCTACTCAATGCTAGAAGTCTAAACCTCAAAATGCACTCTCTCGAGGCACTCCTAAAAATGGAGAACATCGATATCTATGCAGTAACTGAGACCTGGTTCAAGGCTCCAGAGAGCACCCCTGCAGTACCAGGCTACAACTCTTACCACACTTTTCGGCCACCAAATCAGGATCAAATCACTAAAGGTGGAGGAGTGTCGATATTCACACCACCGGGTTAGTTGCCCAACACAAATGCGTCTGAAATTCTCCAGGTGCAAATAACACTAGGTAAGACTGCAATCCAAATTGTAGCTTGCTACAGATCCCCCACCATGCCCCAAGATTCTCACTACACCTTTCTAAACATACTGGAAAATATTAATCTACAGCCAAACACCCTAGTACTGGGTGATTACAACTACCCTGCCATTAACTGGGAAAGCTACTCGTGCACCAACACCTTTGCCCAACGGTTCTTGGAATTCATAAATTCCATTGCCCTGGATAAATAATCCATAGTCCCACCAGAGGCTCCAATACTCTAGACCTGGTCATTACCAACATGGGAAATGGATGCTCTCCTCCAAAAAAAGGAAGCCAATCTGGTGGTCCCCTGCCATAAACAAACTTTACAACAAAAGGAAAAAACTGTTGCAGAAAAGAGGAAAATCCCAGGATGCAAAAAACGTCCTTACCAGCCTCAGTAAGAAGCTGAGATCCCTCATAAAATTCTCCAAAGCTAGTTATGAAAATAAAATTGCCAAAGATTCCAAAGACAACCACAAGGCATTCTATAACTATGTCAAGAATCTAAATGGCAATGCTCAGATCTACTCTAAGCTACAACAGAATGGCATTAAATATACTGATCCCAAGGATATTGCCAATATCCTGGCAGATCGATTCAGTGCCAAATTCACCCCCCTCTCACCCCTTAAATGGCCCATCTCAATACTGGAAGATTGCCAAATTCCGGTAATAACGGCTACACAGGTAAAAAATGCACTCTCCAAAGCTAAGAATACAGCATCCATGGGACCAGATGACATCCCGGGCTGTGTACTACATGAACTACAAAATTAACTGGCACCTCACCTAAGTGTCCTGTTTAATCGTACCCTCACCTCAGGCTTCGTGCCCACTGAGTGGTGCAGAGCTACAGGTATCCCACTCCACAAGAGGGGATCCACTTTGGATCCCGAGAACTACCACTCCATCAGTCTGACGAGCCTGATCAGCAAGGCCATGGAACGTATTATCATGGAACTTGTAAACAAAGACATTGGCAACCTTAAAACACTGGACCCCACCCAGTTTGGGTTCGTGAAGGGCTGTTCTTGTCTTCTGAACCTTATTGACTTCTTCAAATCAGTCTCCAGAGCCATGGACGAGGGTAAGGCAGTGCACACAGCCTATCTGGACCTCGCCAAGGCCTTTGACACCATCCCCCACACTGGAATCATAGATAAACTTACTAAGCTGGGCATTAATTCCTACGTCAATCGATGGGTTGCCAACTGGCTTACTGACAGAACCCCCACTGTAAAAGTAGCTGACTCCAAATCCAGCTCCAGATAAGTGACAAGTGGAGTACCTCCGGGTTCAGTCTTGGGACCTCTCTTGTTTGGCATCTACTTCTCTGAAGTACAGGCCAACACTAAGGGACTCTGGCTAACAAAGTTTGCAGATGACTGCAAACTGGGATCCATTATTGAATCCCCAAATGATGTGGATACTCTACAAAAGGGCCTTACAGAAACAGATGCTCGGTGCCAGAGCCATGGGCTCAAGCTCAGTGCCAAGAGATGTATAGTTATCCCCTTTGGGAAAAAACCTGTACCCGTGAATTATCACATAGGTGGCAGTACACTAAACACTGAAAGTGTGATATAAGAGACTTAGGGACACAGGTGGACAGTGGTCTCACCTTCAATAACCACATCAACACAACAGTCAGGAAATCCTTCTGTGTGGCACACCTCATCACTAAGGGCTTTTCATCCAGAAAAACATTGTTCCACTGTACTCATCCCTCATTAGACCCATTATAGAATACAGTGCCCCATTATAGAATACAATGCCCCATTTGGTATGTACCTCTCAAGACATCTGCAACAACTGGAAAGGTTGCAGAAATACCTCACTATAAAAGAATCACAGGCCTAAAGCAGATGCCCTATGTTGACCGCCTTAAAAAAACTCCAGTTATACTCTGTTGCATATCGTCTACTCCGAGGCGATCTTTGCTTAACATACAAGGCCATGTCAAACCCAGAGCTGTTGGACATGCTATACTTTAAAGAAATCCCAATCCCTCAGAGCCACATGCTCCAGGGATCTAAATCTTGTCATCACAATAAACAAAACATGCTGGAGGGATAGGTTCCTGACCCAGAGACTCCCCAGACTCTGGAATAGCCCATACATGTTAATCAGAGTGCCTCTTTGGCCCTCTTCAAAGGGAACCTTGATGATTGGATGGGAGAAAGGAAATTCACCCCGGGGATCATGTCAGTCGCCCTGCTAGACAGGGGTCCGGGAAGTAAATCGTGTGGGAAGAAATAGCCAGGGAATTGTTATGGCTAGGGTTGTATAGGCCATAGGGCCGATAGCCTAGTACCAACCCATGAACTCCTGTTATTTTGTCTTGCCCTTAACCTATTAAGCAGTCTACTTTAAAGGTTGGCCATGGCAACAACTTTGTGCCCAAACAACACCAAAAGTGTGAAGGCTTCTCCTCTTCTTTTTGTGGATGATATAAAACTGTATAGCTCAACAAATGAGGAGCTGAAAGCACAACTGGAAATGGTCAAAACTTTCTGAGATGATATAAGAATGTCATTTAGTCTTGATAAATGTGCAAAAGCAACATTTAAAGCAGTAGAGCTGCAGCACCAAGAAAATATCAATCTGGGACAAGAATGTGATACAAAAATATCAATCTGGGACAAGAATGTGATACAAAAAACTTTTAGTAGGAGGGAGTGTATAAATATTTGGGAATTTGATGCATGATCGACAATAAAACCAGAACAAATGCGAACAAAACTCAGTAAAGAATATTAGAAGACTAAAATTAATACTAAAAACTGTTCCTAGATGTCAGGGCTAAGTCCAAGCTATAAACCAGTTTGCTCTTCCTGTTCTAACTTACCATTTTGGGGTGGTTTTACCCAAAAGGTATTGGGTAAATATCAAATAATGATATATTAAAATGTCAGTGTATATCAAGGTGATATCCCTTGTTCTGAAGGATGTATGGGCCTCCTCAAAATGTATTATTTGTATAGATTTGCATTTGTAGGACTACATACATATCTGCTGACCTCATCGGATCCAAACATAGTGAAAGTTTTAAAACAAAATTTAACAGATGCATATCTGTGTAAAGCAGGAATGAATACCAAACCAGAAGTAGGAAAAAATCAGGCAGCAACTAAATGTGCCAAAAAACAAAAGAAAGAATATAAGGGGAAGGATCAGATGAGAAGGCATAAATGTAGTTAGAAGTACAGAAAACTTCTGGAATAACCTCATGTTGATCAGGATCTGATGCAGTAATGGTTAAAGAAAAGTGAATTTAAATTAAAAGATAAAGGTTAATGTTAGCTTCTCGGGATAGTGGACTATGTACACTGGTTCACAAATTCCATTGAACATGTGGGGAAAAACAGGCAAATGCAGGTTCTGTAAAATGGAACTGGAAACAGTTGCACATCATGTTGCTGGGTGTGATTCAGTAATGGCAGAGGGTGTGTACTGAAAGGCATAATAATGTGGCAAGACTGTTGCATTGGGGATTGTGCAAACATTACAATACTGAACTAGCTGAGAAACATTGCTAAAATGAGCCACAAAGCATTATAGACATTGATGAAGTTTGTCACATGGGTGCACCCTTTTACAACAGTTCAAAAAATAGATGCGAGAAAACCAGATGTAGTAGTCCAGTAAAAGAAGACAGAAATGGCATGAATAATTGAAGTTGTTGCAATCAATCCGCAGTGGTGCAGCGGTAGCATTGTTGCCTCACAGCAAGAGGTCCTCCCATTCGATTCTCAGCTGGAGTGCGAGGAGTGCCTTCTTTGGGGAGTCTGCATGTCCTCCCCGCGGTAGAGTTGCATTCCGAAAGACGTGTGAATGGGCGTGCCTTCGTCGAAGGTTGGGTGTCGAGCTGGATCTACTGCCAGTCATTAGCAGACCGGAGTTCCGCTGTGGCGATCTCTAACCGGGAAAAGCCGAAAGAAAGATAACAACACTGCGTGATTATTGTGTCTTATGTACAGAGAGACACAAAGTCATAAAATACCAGGATTTGCAAGCAGAAATGAGGGCAGTGTGGAAGAAGGATACCCAGACAGTTCGGTAGTTAGTAGGAGCAATGAGTCTTATGAAAAAAAGAATTTACAGTCTTATTTAGATATGATACAGATCTATGTAACTCGGTATGAATTACAGGAGGAGTCATCTCTGGGCACATTGGAGGAGTTTCACTTTCGGCTAATACTAATTTCACAACCTTTAATCATGCTTTGACTTAAGAATGGGGTCCTTTCCCGTTATGGTATTAGAAACCCAAAAGACTTGGAGAAATTTAAACTGGCAGCAAAATCATTGGTTTCCAACTGCATTTGGTCACATATTGGGTTTTTGGAGAACGTCAACCATTAACTTCTTTTCAGGCACATAAGATTGCTCTGGCATTGAAATATCTCAGAAACGTCTGTCTCATAAGCAATCTTTGGCATCTGGGTGGTATCTTCGTCTGTCTCATAAGCAATCTTTGGCATCTGGGTGGTATCTTGTACAAATAGTTATACACATGAAACTAATTGCTGTTTAGTTTGGAGTTCAAAACTTTCAAAACCCAGTGGATATCTGGAGAATTTTTCACATCATGCCTACACACCAGCAAGATTTTTTTTTTCTGGAGCAGTAAGCAGAATAAGAACATAACAATTGCTTGTCCATTTGGAAGAACTCTGTACCTAAACTGTAGATACTGGCATCAACACTGGGAATGCCAGCTTCTTAACACCATAACATGCAAGCATTGGAGCAGTCATTGCTATTTAACTCTGCTGAATGGTCGGACCTGGACATCTTCCCATGACCAGGGTACATCTTTCTGTAACAAGTCTGTCAGTGGACATAACACCATGAGCAGAACTAGTATAAATTGGCCAAAGAAGTTTGCCATGCTTACTGTTAAAGTTTAGTTACATTTTTTTCAGCTCTTAGCTCTGCTGCTGTTCTTGGCTTGCATGCATCTAGATGATTTCACTTACACTTATGCTGTGAGTAAAACAGTAAATCTCAGACTTTATAAAACTGCATTTGTTTTTGTTGAGTTTCAAGCCTGAGTTTTTAATGGTTTGGAACACTGCTTGCAGTATTGAATCACATGGTCTTTTTATCGGATCCAAACCCACAACAGTAACATCACTGTCGTATCCAATCAACAGATTACTCGGTTCACATTGGAATATTTCTGGTGCTGAAATTTTATTAAATAAAACCAAACACTCACGTTGGTGTAATAAAGGTTGTTGGCTTTTGACTGTCTTTTTTCTAGGGGTGTTGGTTAAAACACAGTCGAAGCATTAAATGTGAAGAACACTTTGAAATCGGTCAGTTTTGGTGCAAGATTTTCTAGTGTTTGTAGAATAAGCCTTTCTTGCATGGCTGCATCATTTAGGTTTTTTAAGTCGACATGTGTTTTTATGCTGCCATTTTTTATTTATTTATTTATTTATTTATTTATTTATTTATTTATTTTTAAGTGAGTGAGACCATGGGCACAGAATCTCAACATTCATTTGGTTCAGTTAAATTTTCAGTCACACCAGATTCTTGCATTAATTTTCAAGTCTGTCACTTCTTTCGACAGTGTAAGAAATGGCTGTCTTCTAGGTGTGGTCAGGGAGTACAGGAGACAGCATGTGGCAGTAGTTTTATCTGTGCTGGTTCACATTTAAGCAGACCGGTTTCACTAAACATTTCCACATCAATCTCCTTTATTTTTGCATTTGGCCCCATCTCACATGCTCCAGCTCTGTTTAGCAGACAATTTATGTATGAATGGTGTGTAAACCCAGAACTTGGACATGGCTGGAAGTTAACCAGTGCACTTGAGTTTGCTTGCAAAGCTGTGTAGTCTGTTTCTTCCTCTTACAACTGTGGATGCTACAGGATGCATCTCTTGGTATCATCTGGTATAACAGCCACATTAGCACCTATGTCAATTTTGGAGCTTGCTGGCGTTCTGTTAATAGGGAGTTTTATTTGGGAGTTCTGACTGGTATGTAAAGCTTTCTGAACATGTTTTTCCCCATTTTATTCTCAGCAGTGACCTATTTAAATAGCCTAGGTTTTCAGCAACTGCAAAATATCCAGTCTTACTACATTCTTTTTTTTTTTTTTTTTTACCTTATGCAATGTTCTGACTCTGCATGAAAGCAGTTACACTTCGGACATTTGCAAAGCATACATTCACTGTGCTTGTCCCGAACCTGCTTACGCTAGCTTTGCGTTTTTATTAAATTTGCTGTTTAATGTGTACATTAATTTACACATGTTCACTGTATTCATTTTAGTTTTTTGCTTCTTTACTATTTCAGCCTCTTGTGCAATTTGTATTGCTTTCACCAAAGTTAATTTCACGTCTGGCTGTAACTTTTGAGATACTTTTTAACTTCAGACAGTCCAATTACAATTCTGTTTCTAATCTGTTCATGTTCGGTTTTGTTAACCCCATAATTTTAAACCCTTTCATACAAGTGCCTTGCAAACATTTCAACACCCTATTCTTTAACACCCGTGGAAGGACACCCTTTCACATAAAGTATTTGTTTAATTTTAGCACAAAATGTTCATTAAGCTTAGTTCTGACTGGCATGTAAAGCTCTGTCCACATAAACAAAGGAACCCATTCAGAAAAGTTACTGCAGGATGGAGGCCTGGTGTACCCTTGACTGTAACCATTTCCAATTTCAGAAACAACCTACTACATTGCTGCACCAGTGGTGCAGCTTCACGGTGAACTGCCTTCAGCCTACTGCAAGTGCTAATGAGGCATTCTGGGGAGTGGCCTATGCCAACTAGCCATGTGCTGTACTCCTATAAATGACTGTGGTAAGGCATTTATGTATCTGCTGCATAAGTTACCCATGTTAATGAACGCAGCTAAAACTTTGCATTCACATGATCATGTTGGAGGCAAGTACTGGGAAGTGTAATGAACGGGTATTTTGTGTGTGTGTCTGTCTGTGTGTGTGTGTGTGTGTGTGTGTGTGTGTGTGTGTGTCTGTGTGTGTGTGTGTGTGTGTGTGTGTCTGTGTGTGTGTGTGTATTCAGTGTCATTGGGGGGTTAAGTAGGGTATAGATAGGAGTGTACATGTGTCTCCAAGTGTAATTTGGTGAGGAGGGGTGTGTATGTGTGTGTGTGTGTGTGTGTGTGTGTGTGTGTGTGTGTGTTTTTGGGGCTTTCATACTTCCACACTTCCCTAGACTAACAAGCAAATTCCGTATAGAGGACACAAGACACCAGGATAACTCTTTAGGACTAGACATCAGAGATACACTACATAGTGTGCCCTAAAGGCACTTAAAATATTCAAAACCTTTTCGGTTACCACTCGTACAGCTTGTTAGTCCTCTGCATCACCAGTAGATACCAGATATACTCCTAAAATATTAAAAAAAAATAATAAAAACTGAAAGTAAAAAGGTGAGGGGGGTTGAAACCATGCACCTGTGAGACAGAACACAGCAGTCTTACCTCCTTATGCTAACTTATTAGTTAGTGTAGTCGTTTTTTGCACTTAAGTATGAAACTCAAATATCTGTCATTACTTGCTGATTGTGACAATCCATGAGTTATGAGGGACCGGGCATGTATAAGAGAGAACAGTAAGAGCATCCTGTAAAATCAGGGATACTTGAGAGGGATGGGTGTATCTTTGTGGAGGAAAGCTTTGGTACAAAGCTGAGAGGAACACTGGATGCCAGCATGGGGAATATTTCAACTATTATTGGGGCTCTCTTAAAAATGTAATAGATCAACAGGTCTAGCATCATGATGCACTTTTGCAAGCAATAATAAGGATGAAACTCTGTCTGTCATTATTGACTGACTTTAAATATCTGTGATTTGTTGGGGCAGAGAGAAAAAAAAAAAGACTTAAGGGGCATTATATCCCCTCTGGGACGGGTAAGAGTTATGTTGTCCCAAAAAAAAAAAAAACAAATATCCATTCCACCTCTTGGTATGCTAACCAGAAAAAAAAAAAAAAAAAAAAACGACCACAGCAATAAGGTGAGATGCACCATTTACAGAGATACAACAAAAATGAGTCATTCAATACCAGCAATTTAGATACAGAAAAGTAATGAATAGTCATATCTACAGAAACTGAATTTTTCCTTTGAGGATCATTTGTGGGCTCTGTGCCTTTTAGGCCTGCAGGCGAGGTTAAAAGGACCATTTGACAGATAAATGAGAGGGGTAGAGGTTAGCCTTATCGGGAAAGCCTGTACATTTTTAGCTCTTCTAAGATTTTCAACTTTTCTTTTCCTTTTCCTGAAAAAGAAATCTGCTGTAATTTAAGTTATGTTGGAAGGCTGTTAGCTGGGATAATTTTACTAAAGCTTTGTTTCTTGTCTGGTTCCAATTCCAAATGGTGGTCTGAATGGTGTTGTGTGCCATTCTCATGACTTCTGACAGTGTATGGCAATGATTTGATGTGGAGATTGCTCCTTGGGCAAAAGGTAGGTTATTATTTTGGATATTAAATGTAAGAGAACGAAAATGGTGGATTGTGCTGTAACTGGAAGCCAGATGGCATTCGGTAATGTGATAAACTGACATTCTAGATGGGAAAGATGTTTATAAATCCATAGATGAAATGTATGGCTTTTGCTGGTATTGTAGGCTGAGGGGAGAGAGATGAAGAGTAGTATGTATTTTAACCTGGATATGAAAATGTTTTTAGCAAGGGCCTGTCTGGCTTCCTTGGTAAGATTATTTGAGATTGAGCAAGTGGCTTTTGAGCTGGGTGGAACCTTTAGAGACCACTAGGTCATTGTGTGGAAATGTGGTCATTGTTTAGAGTTCTTGCTTATAGCGGGGTGGGGGTTGAAGAAAGTTTGTGTTGTGTATCAGAAAGTATGGAGGCTGTCTTGGACATAAAGTTAATTTGTTGCTTGCCAGCCAAGTGTATAGGGAAGAGAAATCTGATGTGAAGTCCAGACTGATGTTGGGGGATAGTCTGTTTCTATGAAGGAACATGTCATCAGCATAATGCAGGATGGATGGTATTATGTCATTAATAACTAGTGAAAACTATTTATGGCATAGGGTGGATCAGTGAGGGACTGAATTTGGCCCTTAGTCCCCCATTATTTTTCTTCCTGATGTATGCTTTATTTTGGCTACTGTTTGTGTGAAAAATTGAAATATGTTTTTTGTTGCTATTATTTTTATTACAGTTAAATAGCTGAGGTGAGAAAAGTCAACAATGGGCTGGGTGGGGTTGACTGTGGATGAGTGCCTTACCCTTTGATAATCTGCTTATTTTAAACATTCATTAATCCGAGCTCGCAGGACAAGTTAACGAATGCAAAGTTGGAATACCTTGGTGTGGCTATAGTGAGGTTTGTGTTTGTGGTGTGAAACAAACTAGAAATGCATTTCTGATACTTGTCTTATTCCCATAGTCAGCTATCTGGAGTGTACTGCATTAGCGAAGTGGTTATATAAATGATAATTGGCGATGGTGGTGGGGGGCTGTTTGTGAATGAAAACTTTCTCTTATGTTGCTCATTCTGATTTTATGAGACTAGTGTGCATTTTTGTACAGCATGTTGTCATACTATACTGTGGTTACTTTGTGTGAAACAGACTTGAAATATGTTACTATGGTTGTTACTATTTTCCACAATTGGGACATTTTTAGATGCAACCAGGTAACACTGGCTCTAATTGCTTATTATGGGGGCTGTCTGTGGCTGAAAGTGGCTTACTTGGCTTGTAATGGTCAGGTTAAGCAGTTACTACTATGACTTTGCAGGCGTACTGTGCATTTGTATAAAGAAATTTGGAATACTTTACTGTGGTCATTTTTATGACAATTGGGCATTTGAAGTGTACACATTTAGTGGTTATAATTGAGCAAACATTGTTGGATTATAATGATAACAGTTAATGTTTCTGATTAGTGATTGTAACATTTTCATTTCTTGATAGAAAATGTTCAAGATTATAGATTCAAAATACTCTCAATTTTTGCTTTATCTGGTGCTCAAGAACTTGTGCATTTCTGTATTGTCTTAAAATGTGAGTGGGAAGAGGAGGGCAAAGATATGATAAACCATATGAGATCCTGGGTACATTTAATCCCACTAGGGATCACAGGCTTTTGATAGGTTGAGAAATAGTGTGCTGATGTAATGATTTTCAAAATTGGTGAAGGTGAGTAGAGCTGTCTCGATGCTGAAGCCAGGTTTGAATCCTTGTGCATTTGATAGCACACTGTGGGTGCTTGAGGTGCTGTAAATGCCTGCAGTTTGTGTATTTTTGTAGTACTTTTGAGGGTGGTGGGAGAATGGCAACAGGTTTGTATTGACCCACAAGTAGAGTGCCATCTTTGTGCAGTGGGATTGTGATGGGAAATATTCAGTGGAAGAAAGTATATAATTTTCAGTAACAGATGTGTTTTATTAGTGATGAGATAATATTAGTCTTCATATTTGTTATATATGGTAATTTTATAGAGTGTTGTCAGAAAACATGATGAGCTCTTTTTTTAAAACGCTTTTTATTAAATTCACATGAGCACACATTAATAGAAAACAATTATGTTTTGATGCTTTATACTTATGTTGTCTTTGATGATGATTATTCATTCCTATCATGGTGTAAGTTGCCTAAAGTCACATCTCCCCTTAAATTTCTATCCTTCCTGAATGTACTTCTGCATGTACTTTTCTCCAGAAATTCTTTTTATTTTATTTCTGTGCAATTTGCTCCTTCCCCTTCCTAAATATCCCACCTGCAGTTCTTCTAGCTCCTTTATAAGACACAGTATTCCAGTTAGTTTTATCATTTCCATTTTCTATGAAATACTCAAAGTAGCAACAACGTAAATCCAACAATGTGGTACAGGACGGCACAACAACTCCTCGGATGGAACAGGTCACAATTTATTTACAAAACCCAGTTAAAGTCACGAATTAAGGTGATAAAATCTCGATGTTACAGTTAAGTGCTTTCATCTGACCAAATGCAGACTTCTTCAGAACTGCCATCTTTGTTACAATGTCAGTCTTTATACACGCTGTTTTGGCGCCAAATATCCTCTCAAAACAGTATTCAATGAAAAATCAACAACAATAATAAAGTGCACCGTGCTTCATATATACCTAATGCCCAAAAATATGAATATTAATGAAATACAGTAAATACAAAATTAATACTCAGAATACCTAATAAAATGAATATATGAAAATACATAAATCACCTAAAAACTAATGTATTGCTTTTACGCTTATGTACACAACTAATGATGAATGATGTGAAAATATGATGTATACTATCATTAGTAATTGATGTATAAATATATAAATAACATGAGAATAATATAAAAATTACGTATTCAGTACAATATAAACTTCTGTAAAAAAAAAATCCCTATGCCAGGCATAAAATGGTTTTATACTGATGAAATCATTAATGCCTGGAAATCTAGTATCTATATTGTACTTAATACGTAATTTTTATATTATTCTCATGTTGTTTATATATTTATACATCAATTACTAATGATAGTATATATCATATTTTCACATCATTCATTAGTTGTGTACATAAGCGTAAAAGCAATACATTAGTTTTTAGGTGATTTATGTATTTTCATATATACATAATAATTTTCATGTATTTTCATATATTCATTTTATTAGGTATTCTGAGTATTAATTTTGTATTTTATTAATATTCATATTTTTGGGCATTGGGTATATATGAAGCACGGTGCACTTTTTATTGTTGTTGATTTTTCATTGAATACTGTTTTGAGAGGATATCTTTTTAAAAAATTTTCAAACAGTTTTTGGCGCCAAAACAGCGTGTATAAAGACTGACATTGTAACAAAGATGGCAGTTCTGAAGAAGTCTGCATTTGGTCAGATGAAAGCGCTTAACTGTAACATCGAGATTTTATCATCTTAATTCGTGATTTTAACTGGGTTTTGTCAATAAATTGTGACCTGTTCAAGCCGAGGAGTTGTTGTGCCGTCCTGTACCGTATTGTTGGATTTCCATTTTCTAGTAATTTTTCTTTTTGGTCGCCAGTAACAGTGAACTCAGTAAAATTGGTAAGGCCTTCCTATGTCTAGCCATTTTAAATTCCTTTTTTCCCCAGCTCAAAATGACCATTTCCTTATTTGGAAATGTTGAGGCAGCAAATGATTCTGACTCAAAACTCTGTAGGGGAATTTTTTTTTTTTTTTAAATCTGCCATCTCTTTCCATTCCCCAGAACATATTCTCTGTTACCTTGATGTCTTTCCCATCATATCATTATACCATCTACTTGGGGGGGAAATTCTCTGAGGTCTGCTTCTGGTTTAAAAATACCTATGCAAACACTTCCATGCAAGAGTCCTAAACCTTTTGGACTTTGGGAGGACATCTGCGTGGCTACTATGTATGCAATGTTCTCTTTTGTATTGCCATTCCATTCTCTCCTCTCAAACTTTTCTAAAGTCTTCTGGCTTGATTTGTACAGTTACCATGCATTATTTTGTGTGTTCTTCTAATTACCTTTTTTGGACTCGACACAAAATGTAACCATTGCTGGTTTGTCTTAACACCCTCTCTGCCTGTACTCTACTTTGTCAATCCCTGGTAGGAAAGGCAGCCTCTTACCTGCAGTCCAAAATTCTGCTTGTTCTCATCCCACTCTATTTCATTTCCGTCCCTAGTTATTTTTTCATAGTACCTTGTTTCCCTTGCTAATTTTGTCCATTAAATTTCATCCCTTTCTAAAATGAAGTACTTCCTATTGGTAAAGTCTCCTATTTCATTCATGTATTGGCTTAGTTCTTAGAAAACGTTCTGCTACTTTGTAAGTCTAGTACTCTTCTCCTTACTGAAGTGTGGGCACTTGAAATGCTGATTGCTGACCATGCAAAAAAAAAAAAAAAAAGACATGTAAAAATCCCAAAGAAAAGCAACTGTCTAACATCGATATTCTCCTTTAAACTTTTTTTCCAAACTTGTATATGCTAACTCCGAGATTGCCATACAGTGGAGAAAAAGGACTATTCCAGGAAATGGGTATCTCAGACTTTGTGTATCTAAGTCTGTTTTTTCGGCCATTCAGTCTGTGTGTTTTGGGACTTGCTGTAGCAGGTCCCAACATTTCAAATGGTTACCCTAATAATGTTCATCATATTGATACTACTGCAGTAGCCTTAGCTATGTGGGCTATGCCCTTTGTAGAGAATAAAAAGCCGGCCAGCTTCCAAAGCTTTAGGGCACCTTCCACATGCCCAAACTGTTTGGCAGGCCGAGCTGAGCTGACTAAAAGACAAGTTTGGGTACAAAGCCCTTCTGTACTTCTTTGACAGTACACTCCTCTGAGGCTGTCCAGGATCGGTTGGCTTGTGCTGTTTCCTTGCTAGGAAGAGAAATTCACTTTGGGGAAAAAACTTCCATTGTCCTATCTTTGTTGTTGTTTTATCACTTTTCTCTTCAGGAAAGTTATTTTCCAAGATAGTATTGTAACAGGCTGTCACGAGACTGCATCATACTTTCAAATGGAGTGCTTTTTTTTCTGTCAGTTTAAAAGTGATTTATAGTAATTGAAAACACTTTTTTTCTGTGGAGAAACTGTTCATTTTACTTTTGTGGGAAAGTACTTTTACTGTGTTTCTCTGTCAAAAAAGTAACTTGTAGACTGGTGGTGTTTACCTGCATTTGCTGCTCATCTTCCCCAGGAAAGGGACAGTATTTTTGGCTTGACTATGGAACAGACTACCGGTCTCACAGTTGGACCTTCCAGACGCAAAAAGAAAAAAAATTAAGCAAACAGCCTTTGCCACCACAACAGGCTGAACAGGTATATGCAGAGGTAGATTCATTTTTTCCTCTGATTTCTGATTGTCTCTGAGATGAGCTTAGTGTCTTATTCTCCCTATGAGGGTTCTCATTCTTTGAGACTGTTGCTAGAATGTGCCACTGTTTTCATTGGGAAAATATTTATGTTTCTCAGTACCTTAGAAAATATTATGAGTTTAAATTTTCCAGATTCTATACCCATTCCTCCTGCTCTGCGTGCTTTAGAGGATGTGTCTATTACTTCCTATAGTTTTCCTGTTAGTCAGTCAGCTATCCCTAAAAAGGTAGATAAAATGTGTAGAGTTCCTCTGTCTTTTAAATTTTTATCTACTATTCCTAAATCTGACCCAGCAGCTGTAAGTCTAGTTGATCCCAATGATGCTGGGCAACTAGTCAATTACTATCCTACTCTGTTTGATTTAGAATGGGAAAATTATTGATAGGTATGGAAAAAAAAGTGTATACTTCTGCAACTTTTATCCAGAATTTTGAATGGTCAGGCTCATTTGTTAGTTTATTTTTACTAACTGTGACAATATGAGGAAAGTTTTATCTGCAGTCTCTTCTTGTGAGGAAAAGTTTGCTTTAAATAACTTGGTTTCTTCTATTGCATAGATCATTCACTTTTCATTGCTTTCAGTCTGTATATAGCTGTTACTACTTCAGAGTTATGGCCACTGGTACTGTTTTGAGGAGGTTTGCATGGCCACAGTCTCAAAACCTCCCAGATGTTAAAAATTAGATTTTTTAATTTTCTCTTGGATATAGATTTAGTGTTTGGCCCTCTGCTGCAAAAAGTGTGATTAAAGGGGCAAGCTGATCCAGGGAAACTGTTTTAAGATTTTTCACCCCTCCTTTTCCATCTCCTCATCCAGTTTTGGTAAAAAACAGAATGAGTTTCAACAAATTGCAGGGAAGCAGATGCTTAAGAAGAAATGGCAAGGGGGTTCCAGAAATATCAAACCTTCCAAAAAATGATGACAAGTTTGAATGACTAGAACTTGTGATCCTCTCCCACGTTGGCTTCTTTTTTATTCCAGGACGTCTGAATCTCCTTTTTGTTCTTTGGCAGTGGATAGTTTCTGGAGAATGGGTTCTGAAAATCATTCATCAAGGTTACAGATGGCAGTGGGAAGAAATTCCTCCTTTCTAGGGGGTCATTCCTCACCCTACAGATAACCCCCCCCCTACTGGTTTGTCATTATATGCTATTCCAAGTAGTGCCAAAAAAGAAAAATGCTTGGAGACCACTTCTGGATCCTTCTTTCCTAAACCTATTTGTGATGGTGCCCAAATTCAAAACAATGCCACTTCACAAGCTGTAACTTCTTCCTCTTTCAAGTTTCCTGGTAATATTGAACTTAAAATATGTTTGTCATCACATCCCTATTCATCCAGACTTCAGATGTTTCTTACAGTTTTATTTATTTGGATCTCCTTATCAGTTCTCTGCCCTACCCTTTCAACTATGCACTGCACCAAGAGTGTTCACAAAGAGTCTAGCACCAGTTGTAGCTCCTTGCAGGAACCAGGTGTCTACATTTTTATATTTAGACAACTTGCTTATCGTTGCAGAGTCTTTTTTTTGTAGTGTCAGGAATCTGTCTTTTATGTGTGAGATCGTTTACACAAGGTAGGATTCCAAGGGAGCATTCAAATCTTTCTCAATTCCTTCACACGTGATTTTATTCATGGGATGTCAACTAGACACTTTCAAAAGAAGTTTCTTCCACATTTTATATATATATATATATATATATATATATATATATATATATATATATATATATATATATATATAAAGTATGTATATTTCTATAGTTTTACACTCCCGACTTCATGCACAGTGAGGGAATACCTCAGGATTGTAGTCTCATGGCATCTTTGATTCTCATGGTCCCCCTGGAGAGACTCCACATGAGAAATATACAATGATATCTGAAATCCCTTTGGTCCCAGCAACAGTACCATTTATCTTTTCAAACCCTGTTCTCCCTCCCTGCCCCAAAGCAGTCAGTCACCACAGATGCCTTTGACTTTGCTTGAGGAGCAGTTTTCAGGAGTGATAAAAGTGCATGGGGTGTGGGACACCAAAGACAGATGCAAGCATATCAATTTCAGTGAGATGCTTTCCCTGATCAAGGCACTCAACTTCTTTACCATCTTTGGTTCCCCAGACCTCTTCAGGTGGTTACAGACAATACTACAATCATGTGGTATCTCACCAAACAAGGGAGAACAAAGTCTTGCCTCCCTTTGCAGGCTAGTCATGTTAGTTTTGGTCATAGCTTCACAGCACAGTCCCACTTTACAGGCCTCCTACATTCTGTTAAGAGGAAAATTATGTGGCAGACCCTCATGAATGGACACTTGATCAGGGAGTCTTCCAAGATTTGAACCGTTTGTGTAGAGTTCCTCAGGTAGATGTCTTTGTTCAGGTAGGAGGCAGTCATTTGGCAATAGTCTGTTCCAAACTCTATGGAAGAAGGCCTGGAAGACAGATGCCTTTTCTTTTCCTTGGACAGGAATATTCCTGTATGCTTTTCCACCCTTTCCATCAATATCCAGGATAATTCTGAAGATTCAGAAGGAATCCCCCCATGATGGTTGTGGTGACCATTTGGAAATGGCTAGGGGCAATTACTGCAAATTTCTCGCAGACTGGAACTACTCGCACAAGAGGAAGAGTATTTGATACACTCTTCACATCAATTAACTTCAGTTGACTGCCCGGATGATAGTCTCTTAATTCCTTCTAGGATCCTGTTTACTAAGGACATGCAGCATTTACTAATGAAGGCAAGAAAGCCTGCTACTAGAAAATCCATATATTAGAAATGGAAAAGGTTTTCTAGTTGTTGCCAATAACATAACCAGCATTCATTTTAGGCTAGTTGTTCTCTGTTTTTACAGTGTGTGAGTTACTATTCTGTGGCTTTTCTTATTCCTTTATCAAGATTCATTTATTGGCCATTTCAGCATGTCTGCTTATGGTTCCTCCTCTCTCAATGCAGTTTCATGTCAAAATGTTTTTGAAAGGGGTTTTGCATAGGGGCCTCTCGAAAACTAGTGGTACGTCCTTGGGATCTTAATTTTACTTTATTTCAACCAGCTAACTTGGCTGACTTGAGGTTCTTAACAAGTAAAACAGTTTTACTGATTGCTCTGCTCTCTGCAGGGAGGATTGCTGTGTTGCAAGCTGTTGTGGTGAGTCAGCCCTATCTCATTTTCCATGGGGCAAGGTTTCTTTGGGAACTAATCCTTTTATACCTAAAGGGGTATCTGGATTTACTTTGTCAAACCATCCATCTCCCTGTTTTCTTTCCTGAACCTAAAAATGAGGGAGAAAGGATACTTCATTCCTTGATGTCCACAGACAACTCTCTGGTACTATCTTGACGGAACTAAGTCTCTGTCAGATCTTTGGATCATTTTTCATTTTTGTGTAGGTAAGCAGAAGGGAAGACCTGTATCAAAACTGACTATTTACCATTGATTGTCTAAGGCTATTACCTTTGGCTGTATTCACCATAACAAAAGTAATCCAGGCAGGGTCAAGGCCCAATCTACCAGGGTCTTGACTTCATCTATGGCTTTTTGGAAAGGGTAGTATACTAGAAGCTGCTACTTCATCCTCTGTTTACTTCTACAAAGCACAATAAGTTTTTTTCTTTCTCTAGGTTCAGATCAGGCTTTGCTAGGACCATTCTCCAGGGGCTTCTAGACTCTGCTCCTTCCACCTTCTAAATGTAGTTAGCTAGAGTACTCTACCCATATAGCTAAGGCTATTGCAGCAATGATCACTATGATGAACATAGTACAGTTGTGTAAGTAAACTTGCCATTACATTAGGTGTTTGAATGATCACTGCTGCAGTAACAACTTGCTCCCTCCCTCCAACTCCTTGTGGACATTTTATTTTTATTGTTCATAGCTTTGTCTTTTCAGAGTTCAGCATCTCTCCTTCCCTCCCTTTGTTGGCAAGAAGGCTCTGAAGGGCTTTGCACCCAGACTTGTCTTTTAGTCACCTCATCTTGAGTTGCTGGACAGTTTGGACCTAGGGAAGGTGCCTTGAAGCTTTGGAAGCTGGTAGGATATAACGCATATATTTAAGGCTACTACAGCAGTTATCATTCGGACATCTACAGATGTTCATCGTGTTTCACAGTTGCAGTCATGACTGTTGAGTTCTCCCCTGCCGGCAGGCAGTCCTCGGTCGGCCAGAATCCCAAAGTCTGGGTCCGGCGTCGGCTGTTCAACCATGCTCCCTGACGTCAGAGCGCCAGGAATACAAAGCTGACAGCCGACGCCATCTTCTCCAGTCTTTCTTGCCATGTGGTGATAGCAGTTCGCAAGTGCCGGTCGGCTGACTCCTGACTATTTTTTCTGATAAACTTCAGTCCGAAGACTTTCTTCTCCACTCAAAGCTAAGTACCCCGTTGGGGAAACTTTTTCTTGCTCCAGTCCGATGTCAGAAAAAGTTAATAATTTTATTTCATGTGGGAAGCAAATACCTCATAAGGATTTTCATTCTTATTGTATTCCTTGCTTAGGCCCTGACCACGATGTAGCTAGTTGTCGGTTTTGTTCTAGATTCAATCAACGTACGATTTTGCTTTTCATTACTTCGGTAGGCGCTTTAACTACAAAATGTCGTCGGAAATTGTTCCGGCTACCGGAGTTCACAAATGTCGCAAGGATAAAGACAGGCCTCTGAGGTCCAAATCTGACGATAGCGCACAAGCGGAGCCAGCTTCAGGTTCGGCCGTCGTCAGTGAGGCGCTTTTGCAGCCCCTGTCGGCCATTTCAGAACCGATGGCCGAAACGGACTCTCATGAGGGGCCAACCAAGCCTTTGAATATTTCTATTGCTGGACCTTCGGACAATGCTTCTTCGGATGGGTCCGGAGCCGCTGTGCAGGTACCGGCTTCCGAAGGGGTTTTCAGGCCTACTCAACTTCTAATAAAGGCAAAGCCAAAGACAAAGGCAAAGACTCCTTCTAAATCAAAGACTGCAACACAGGCCTCTTCTGAACCGGCTCCCAAGTCACAGAAACAGTTACTCAAGATGGTGGAGGATTTACTTACTATGATTAGGGGATCACATCCCCCTCCAGATAAAAGGCCAAGGCAGGATGTTTATTATGATTCCTCTGATCAGGCTTCTGTTTCTTCAGTTTCTTCTTCTGACCAGGAATATTCTTTCCCTCCTTATGAGGATTCTGATGCTGAGGAATCCATTCCTTCAGCTTCTCCCCCTGAGGATTTCTCTTTTGGGGAAACTCTGCATGAAATGAGGGAACATTTCCATTGGGAAGGACAGGAGTATTCGGAATCTAAGAAAAGACTAAGGGATTTCCTTCTTCTCCCCCAACATAGACCCCTGGCTATCCCTCCTGTTTTGGATATTGTGGATGATGCTTTTTCGGAGGCTAACTTGACCCCTGACTCTTTTCCTCCTGCTCCTGTTAAGCCTGATGGATATTACAGGGTTCCTGATTCCCATCAGTTTTTATACAAGAACCCTTCTGCTGACCCTGAAACCATTTCTCAGGGTCCTAAGGGAGTTAAGGCCGCTTCTGCCAAAAACCCCATTCCCACTGAAAAGGATTCTAGATCTTTAGAAAGATGGGGCAAAAAAGTGTACACTTCTGCTACTTTGTCCATTAGAGCTTTAAACTGTCAGTTTCATATGCTGAAATACCAGCAATTTCTCTTGTCCGTTTTAAAACAAAAGCTTACTTCCATTTCTGCCTGTGCAGATGATAAGGAATTACATGACTTATTGCATGCCACTGAACAAGTTGGGAAGCATGGTTTACACTGTGGATTTGATGCCTTGGAGGCTTCTTGTATGGCTGCTGCCTCCGGCACTGTTATTAGAAGGCATGCATGGCTAAAGGAACAAAATTTGCCAGAACAAGTAAAAGCTAAACTATTGGATGCTCCTGTTCAGCATAATGTTTTGTTTGGATCAAAAGCTGAAGAGGTGATTAAAAAGATGGAGGATAAGGCGAAATCCATGCAAACAGTTAAAGATTTCTTACAGCCACCAAGATTTAGCAGGAATTGGCCTTCTAAAAATTGGACCTTTCCAACTTCAGACAGGCCTCAGAGGGGTAGATATAGACGCTCCCGAGGAAGGCCTCAAACACAAGCTTCTTGTAGACCAAGACAGTGGACTGCTTCCACCCCTAGGGGAGGTGAGGACAGGTCACAAACTCATAGGAAACAAACTCAATGACTCCCTCTGTTGGGCTGCAGGAACTTCTTGCCTGGAAGCCCCTCTCGGAGGAAAACTCTCTTTTTTATCAAAATTGGACTCGTATAACCCCAGACAAGTGGGTTCTGGATGTGGTTTCAAGAGGTTACAAATTCCATTTTCATACCCTGCCAAGGCCAAGCGGATGGCCAGACCTTCCAAAACATCAATGGACAGAGGCCTTAAACCAGGTGGAAGCTCTTTTGGCTATGAAAGCCATAGAACTGGTTCCACTTTCAGAGATGGGACAATGTTTTTACTCAAGGCTCTTTCTAGTCCCCAGGAAGCAAAACTCATGGAGACCCATTCTGGATCTGTCAGTCTTGAACACCTTTCTAGAGATTCCAAAATTCAAGATGCTTACCCTACAGCAACTACTTCCAATGCTGTCCAAAGATGCATGGATGGTAACTTTGGATTTAAAGGAGGCATATTTACACATTCCCATCTGGCAGGAATGCAGAAAATACCTCTGGTTCAAGGCCGGATCGAGGCACTTTCAATTCTCTGCGCTGCCCTTTGGATTGTCTACTGCGCCCAGGGTCTTCACCAAATGCCTGGCACCAGTAGTAGCTTACTGCAGACTCAAAGGAATTCAAATTTACCCTTATCTGGACGATTGTCTAATTCAGGCAGACAGCAAGGATGTCTTACTCCAGCATCTAGAATTTGTACAGAACCTCTTCAAGTTCCTGGGATTCTCTGTAAACATAAAAAAGTCAAATTTGACACCCTCACAACAGATAACTTTTCTGGGTGCTCTTCTAAACACCACAACCCAGATGGCATTTCTGACATCCGAAAAACAATTACAGCTGGCTTCAACTTTCAAAACCTTGGCAACTTTAACTCCGCTATCTGCAAGGAGATTCCTGCAGGCTTTGGGTTACATGGCCTCCTGCATCCTTCTCGTACCATATGCAAGACTACACATGAGGAAAATACAGTGGTACCTAAAAAGTGTATGGTCTCAGCATTGCCACAGTTTAGACATACTGATCTCCGTCCTTCCTTGCCTTCAAAAGGAATTCCTTTGGTGGTCCAGGGCATGTACTCTAAACAAAGGGAAACCCTTCTGTCTGCCTCCTGCCACTCAGATTCTAACCACGGATGCCTCGGATTATGCTTGGGGAGCCTATTTTCAGGGCAACTGTCTGCAGGGCCTTTGGACAAAGGATCAGAAGCACCTGCATATCAATTTAAAGGAAATGTTAGCCGTTCAGAAAGCCCTAATGGCCTTCAGGAATCTTCTACAACCAGGACAACTACTAATACGGACAGACAACACCACAGTTATGTGGTACATAAACAAGCAAGGGGGATCTCATTCCTACCCCCTTTGCAGACTAACCATGGATCTATGGGACACAGCTCTAGCTTGCAATCTGGACCTTCAAGCTCAGTTTCTACCAGGGAAGCAAAACTTCCTGGCAGACAGTCTGAGCAGAAACCTTTCGGATCCACACGAGTGGATGCTGGACACCGAAATATTCAGGATGATAACAGCAGTCTGGGGATGTCCTCACATAGACCTCTTTGCATCCCATCTCAATCATCAACTACAGAATTTTTGCACCAGGACTTTCCACAAAGAAGCTTGGAAAGTGGATGCCCTATCATTCAGTTGGAGAAACCTCTCGGGATATGCTTTTCCGCCTCTTCCTCGGGTATTATTAAAGATAAAACAAGACAAGCCCAAGATGATAATCTTGCTGGCCCCAAATTGGCCTCGACAGTTTTGGTACCCAACTCTAAAAAACCCATGTCTGGAGCCCCCTTGGGTTTTACCTCAGTCTCCGAACCTTCTGTCCTAACATCAGGGTCAGGTTCTACACTCCCATGTCAGAACTCTCAGCCTGGCGGCCTGGTTAATCCAGGGCCTTTGATTTCTTCTTTCCTACCCAAGCAGGTTATGGATGTCATTTTAGAAGCCAGACGTCCTAGCACTAGAAAATCTTATGCAGGAAAATGGAAAAGATTTTGTTCCTAGATGCAGGCTCAGGATTCTGATCCTCTTCTTCCGAATATTCCTTTAATTTTACTTTACTTGGCAGATCTCTTACATAAGGGTCTCTCTTTCTCTTCCATTAAGATACATGCCTCTGCTATTTCCGCTCATTATAATACAGACCCTCCAATCTTTTCCCACCAGCTCATGAGACAGTTTCTCAGAGGAGCTAAGAACTTAAGACCTCCTAGATCTCCTCCCATTCCTGCTTGGGATCTCAACTATGTTCTGGAAAAACTAACCTTGCCTCCTTTTGAGCCTGCTGCTTCTTCTGACATCAAGTTTTTATCTTGGAAGACAGTCATCCTGTTAGCCCTAACCTCTGCCAGGAGAGTTTCAGAGTTACAAGCTCTTATGGCTGTGGAACCTTTTATATTATTTTTCATCAAGACAGGGTGTCTTTGAGGACTAATCCTACCTTCATGCCTAAGGTGGTTTCCAAAGTGGCTTTAAATCAAACTATCCATTTTCCAACTTTTTTCCCCACTCCTCAAAATAAAGGGGAAAGGATCTTACATTCCTTGGATGTACACAGACAACTACGTTTTTACCTGGACAGAACCAAGGACATCAGAAAATCAGAACAATTGTTTTTCTTATGCTTCAAGTTCCCAAGGTAAAGCCATTTCAAAACAGACCATTTCTAAATGGATTGCTCATGGAATCAGATTTTGTTATTCACACCATGGAAAGCAAATCCCAGGGAGTATACGGACTCATTCCACCAGAGCTACTGCTACTTCTGTGGCCTTCCTCAGGGGAGTTCCTACCAAAGACATTTTGGAAGCTGCAACTTGGAGTTCAGTGCATACTTTTTCTAAGCACTTCAATCTACCTCTCTACTCTAAGTCTAGGGCAGGCTTTGCCTCTGCAGTCTTGCAGGGCCTTTTAGCCGCCCCTTCTACTTTATGACCACCTCCCTTTCATTCTGCTTTGGGATTCTACCCTACAGTCATGACTGCAACAGTGAAACACGATGAACATAGTACAGTTGTGTACACCTACCATAAATGTAGATGTTCAAGTGTCTTCACTGTTGCAGTCTGGGTTTCCCTCCCTCCTGTCCCCTCTTATTATTACTTTTGTGTGGTTCCTTTTTTTCACCATTCTTCCGAGGTGTATTTGCAAAGGATATGGGACCTTTCTCATTTTGGGACTCCTGACATCTGGGGCAAGAAAAACTGGAGAAGATGGCGTCGGCTGTCAGCTTTGTACTCCTGGCGCTCTGACGTCAGGGAGCATGGTTGAACAGCCGACGCTGGACCTAGACTTTGGGATTCTGGCCGACCGAGGACTGCCTGCCGGCAGGGGAGAACCCAACAGTCATGACTGCAACAGTGAAGACACTCTAACATCTACATTTATGGTAGGTGTACACAACTGTACTTTATGGTAAGTTTACTTGCACAGCTGTACTTTCTGTATGGTTGTTCTTCTGTTTAACAGCTTGCAGTCAAAATCCTGCACTCCTTATTTCTTGACCCCCCCCCCCCCAATCATTTGTTTCCAGTTTGATTTGAAATCTTGTGCTTCTGGTATATGAGCCTTAACTGCATAGCTGTAAAGTATCCCTTTAAATCAGATAATCCTAAACTACCTTGTTCTGTGGGGAGAAATAACACATCCCATTTAACTCTTGTTCTCGTTCCCTTCCAAATAAATTATTTTAACTCTTGATTATAGTTCACAACTTCTCTGGTTGATTAAAACATGGCTAACATATACTGAAGGGACTAGAAACATTTTCACTGCTTATATTTCACTATCCAAATCCATGGTCAAGGAGCTCCAACTTCTCAATGTTTGTATTTTTTGTTT
This sequence comes from Protopterus annectens, assembly GCF_019279795.1. NCBI lineage: Eukaryota > Metazoa > Chordata > Ceratodontiformes > Protopteridae > Protopterus > Protopterus annectens. The sequence goes on along the minus strand of NC_056732.1, from coordinate 351,380,452 downwards.
ATACTCTCTTCCCACATATCTTTAGTGTAATAGAATCTTTTTTTTTTTTTAAATTCATACACCTAAATACTTCATGAGATATAATTTCCCATTAAAGTATGGATACTTGCTCATCCGAAAGGGATTCAATGCTCCCTCCACAATGAATGGGTACATAGCTTGCTATTATAAATATTTTTTGTCTTCATTTGTTTTATATCCTGAAAAGCCGTAACCATCTCAAAATATTCTGCAGCATTGAAATGTAATTTCTCTGGCTTTATCAAGTAAAAGATTTATATCTGCACATTTTCGTTATTACCATACCAGATATAAGCTTGAATTTGTGAGTCCCATATTTTCATTGCAAATGGTTCTAAGTATAAAATAACGGCGAAAGAGGGTGATCCTGCTTAGTTTCTAAACATAGCTTATTGCAGAAGAAACTTTCCACTTTGACTCTTGCCACTGATCCATCCTATGTCTTCCAAATTAACCATATTATGTTTGGGAGCACAGATGTTACCAATGTCCTACTCCTAACATTCCAGCTGACTCTAGCAAATGCTTTTTCTGCACCATGATCCAACAACAATAGTGGGCTTTTTCTGCATCACGATCCAACAACAGTAGTGGTACCTTCTTACACTCTGCTTCCCTCTGGATCGTCATTGTTTTGTTAATGTTGTCAAATGTTTTCCTCCCCTCTGCAAAACCACATTGGATCATATCTCTCAATTTTTGCAACACCTTTGCCATTCTCTTAGCTAGTAAAAACTTAAGTATTTAGAAGACATAATCACTTTTTAATAGTCATGATTTTAAAATTGAAAGTGGTATATCTGAACCTAGGTCTGAAGAGTCTTGACTTTCCTTGAGTCATACAGCTACCATAGCTTTTTCCCAAGCCAATAGTACTGTTTTTCCTTTAAAATATTTTTAAATCTTCCAGATCTTCATCACTTTTTTCCCCCAAACTTCCATAGGATTACTATCAATTTTTGAGACTTCCCTGTTTGTTTTTGTACATCACCATTTTATCTTATTCTTTTTGTTTAACTGTTAATCTTCAGCCGTATTCCTCCAAGTGTGACGTATTTATGTATCTCAGAAATATTTCCACGTGTGCCTTGTTTTTCCCCATTCCTGTGCTTTACACGCAGTGTCCTAGAATTTCCTTGGTCTGTATTACTTCTGTAGTTTACTTTATCTGGTTATGTTTCCTGTTGTATGCTTTCTAAACTGATGTATATGCAGAAGGAGTGTATATTCTGGGCACATAGCTAAAAGTGCTCATAGCAGCACCTGCAAACATCAAAGATTGAAACAATACTAATTTCGCAAACTTTAATCATAGTTTGACTTGGGAATGGGGTCCATTCTCTTCATGGTATTAGGAACCGAAAAGGCTTAGAGAAATTAAACTGAATATATATTTATCAAATCCTCCTTCATTTTTCCCTTTAGCCACAGCAATTGCTCTTCTTTTTCTGTGACATTCACCTTCTTCTGCAATACTTTAACCTTCGACAACCCCTCTAATAATTTCTACTACTCATTTGCCATATCTCGAACGCATTTTAATCTCTGTTGTTATTTTATCCTACTCTCTAGCTATCCTTTCTGAACAAATTTGTATCTTCCCTAGTAACTCTCAAATAATTTCGATCCATTCCTTAATGTTCTCTTTCACAACTTATTCCTTGATTTTTCTCTGTTTTTAATACACTAGTATTTTTCTACTTAGTTTATCATTTTTATTTCATTACCCAACATTTTCATCTTGGTCTTTATTGATGCATGATCTCATGGTTATTGGCCGTGCTTCAAAGCTTTCAGTAAGACTGCCATGCTCCTATGAAATCTTATTCTTGTGGGGAGGTTTGCCTGGCTGCTTTCTCAAAACCTGCAGAAGATATGAAAAATGAAATGTTGAATTTTCCCTTCGAAATAACTAGTTTTTGGATCTTCAGGTACAGATGTCATTAAAATTGTAATGAGAACAGAATGCTGATTCAAGAGGTGTTTTTTTCAGCCCCAGTTCTCCCAAGTTTGTCAAGGGATTTGGTGCTCCCTCCACAATTTTCCTTAAGCTAAGTAAACAGCCCAAGCAAGCTGCTGGTAAACAAACATTTAAACAGCAAAGGCGGGGAGGTTCCACAAAGGAAAGTAGTAATCCCTAGAACAAAGGACAGTAAGTCTGAATGATTATATGAAGGACCCCCCCCAACTTCCAACCTGGCAGTTCTTAAATCCTCCCAGAAAGTCTGAGCCTCCAATTCTGTCCTTGGCAAGAGATGTGTTCAGACAGATGGGTTCTGTAGGTAATCTGTCATGGTCACAGATGGTAGTGGGAGTTTCTCCCTTCTTTCGGGGGATTCCTCCTTACCAGTTAAATTAGATTCTGTTTTCTTTTCTGCTGCTATTCAGCATATAGTTGTTCAGTGGTTGATTTAATAAAAGTCCCTCCTCCTCACTTTGTGGAAGGGTTTTATTCCAAAATGTTCTTGGTGCCAGAGAAAGAAGATTATCAGAGACAAGTTCGGGAGCTTTCCTTTCTGAATCTGTCTGTGAAAGCATCCAAGTTCAAAATGCTGTCTCTTTACAACTTGTCACTCTTTATTTTCCATTTGAGTTTTCAAGTGATCTTAGATTTAAAAGATTCATAACCTCACATTCCAATAGAACCAGATTTCAGGCGTTACTTAAGATTTCTGGTGTCTGGATCACATTACCAGATCTCTGCATTACCCTTTGGTCTTTTTACTGCTCCAAGGGTATGGCTCCTGTAGTAGGTTTCTGCAAATTGCATGCCATTCACTTTTTCCTTAGATGACTTCCTTTACTTTGCAGAGTTCATTTTAAAGAGTCAGGAATTTCCCAGTTGGTTAAGAATCTCCTACACAGTCTGGGATTCCAAGAGATTTATAGAAGTCTTGTCTGACTCCTACTCGCAAGATTGTTTTCCTGGGTTATCTGCTGGACACCATTTTAAAGAGCTTTTCTTCCATAGGGAAAAATGCATCCATATTTAGATCTGTTCCTGAGGTTTTCCACTCTGACTACTATCTCAGCAAGGGAATTCCTCAGGATTCTGGGTCTTATGACATTTATGATACTAATGATGATTCTTGCAAGACATCATATGAGGGGAAAATCCAGTGATACCTGAAATTGTTATGGTCAGAGCATCAACATCTCCTGATATTTTTGATTCCAGTTTTAAGATTTGGGAAGAGGGGGATTTTGTTGTGGAGACACCAAATTCTTATATGCTCGGTCTCCCATTTTCCCTTCCTGCACAAGCACAATCAGGCAAAACAGACTCCTCAGTTCAGTTACTCTAGACAGGATTGATTTATTGGGCTTAGCTCAGGGTTTAGGTCAGGCTCTTGATGCATCCTGCATGACCATTTCTTGTAAAAGATAAAGGGATTTTTCATTTTCTAAAAAGATTCAAGAGGTTAAACCTCAAAATTAGTGTTAAGTGCCAGATTGTTTTTTGTCTCCATGGATGTTTGGTTTGTATTCTGAGGAGAGTGTATCTTCAGCCAGCCCTTTTGAAAGATCCTTTCTCTGAAACTTTTTCCAGAATGAATTGGTAGTCTCAGTGAGACTGATCTTTCTCAGTCTCTGAGGAAGTGTTATGATTTGTTAGCACTGAAATTTCCAGAACTGGCTTCTTTCTGCTTCACAGAATGTTTGATGTTATGTAGTCCAATCTTGCCTTCATTCTTACATGTGGATTCTGAGCTGATCCTCTGCTCCAACTCGGCCGATTTACAAAGCTCGTAGTCTCTAAGTTGGCTTGTGGTAAGATAGGTATCCCATAATGCAGTGGTATCAGTCCTCCGATCTAGTTTGCCTCTTTTACGAGTTCTGAAGTGCTCTTGGCCGTGGATAAGTTTAAATCTTTTCCACATTTTTTTTCATATTTGCAGACTGTTTAGTAGTTGGTTATTAGATACTTAGAACATTGTTATTTAGAATATAGGTAGCATTGCTGTTGGACATTAGTTAAATTGTTGACGCTGATTTTGTCAACTGTTTAACCGTCGCTTTTCCGCAGGCTGCTGTTGGTATCCTGTAGTGGTAGTTGATTTATATTTAGTATTTGCTTTTGAGTCCTTGTTGGCTCGTTTCTAGTTTTATAGCGTGAGTTTGAATTACAGGACTTGCTGTTTAGTCTGTTGTGTTGCTATTTAACCTATTGCCTTGTGTGTTGTCTTTCCTTAGGCTAGGTATCATAGTGAAGCGCTTTGTTCAAGGGCTAAGCCCATTTAAGTTAGAGGACCTAGTCCTCTCTTTGGTTTTCCTGTGGTGTGCTTGTTCTTTCCCCCCAATAGTTAAGCTCCATTTTAGTTGGAGGACTTGACTAATTCTTCCTTGTCCCTTGGTATTGTTTTTTCAGCAGTTATGCCTAAAGAATAAGGCCATAAACCTTTGGGTTTTAAAAATGCCAAAAATGCATGCAGAAAATGTCCATAATGGACGGGCATAGTGTATGCGTATACTGTTTGGGGGCCATTCACTTGCAGGAGATTTGTATTTTTTGTCATTCTTTAGTTTGAGAGTCCTTCAAGAAAGGAAAGACAAGTTGATATTGAAAGGTCTCCTCAAACCATCCTTTGAGGAAGATTTGGGTAGTTCTTCCTCCTCACAATCTACAAGGTCTCCTCTTTGCAGGAAAGAAAAGACTGAAAAGGTCTTTTCCAGTGTCCTCCGAGAAATCTGGACCTCCTGAAAAAATCTCAAAAACCACCAAGGCTCTCACCTTGTCGGCTCCACTGCCTTCAGAACCAATTTGAGGTTTACGATTGATATGCCTGTATCGGCCCCAAGTACTTCGGAGCCGAAAAAAGATTCTGTAACTTGGAGTCAGTCAACAGATATCCGACCAGTTTCCTCTACATTGAGATCACCTGTTTTTCAGAGATTTTGCTCTCCAATCTTTTCTTCCAGGTCCTCTAGGAGCCTATTGGATGAAGATGTGGAGAGGATGGTGTGCAGACTCTTGAAGGCACCAGGGCTGGCAAATTTGCTCTCTGCTCCTGCCCAACTGGCCTAGGAGCCGCCCAAGTCCTTGTCAACCACTACTGTTCCTCCGAGCCATTCCGGTCTATCGGAGCCAGAATATTTAGTACCACTTGCAGTAGAGCCTTAGGTTCCTGCACCCAAAGTGGATTTTTTGGAGCAGATATCTGCTCTGACACTCTCTGTGCTGTCTTTAGTGTCTAGGAGCCAAAGTTCACCAGTTGGCCCCGAGGGGGATTCTTTGACCCAAGCCTCTTCGGTTCCAAGTCTTCCTCTCGAAACGTCAGCTCACCTGAGTTGGCTCCTAGATTGGTGCCGGAGCCGGTCTCCCTGGAAACAGTGGCTACCTCCGTTTCTTCGGAACCATGGTGTCCTCGGAGCCAGGGGGATCGGCCATCGAGCTGATGAGGAGTGTGCTGGCCAAATCTACAGCTCTATGCAAGGATGCTGACTTTCTTACCCCAAAGGCACCGGCTTCTGTCTTGGAACCACCCTATTCACAGGACAGTAGAGGTCTGCAACCTCAGGAACACCATTTGGGTGGTCCCCATTCTTCCGAGACCTTCCCAGAATACCCTTCTGAGGGGTCTCCTCGGAAGAAAACATGCAAGAGGAAGCATGTAGACTCCCATGATGTGCCTGTCACTTCTGACACTGACCTTGAGGAGTCAGAAAAGTCCCCACGGTTGACCTCTATCTCCTTTGTAGATATCCTGGATCCTAAAGCAGAGAGGCGACTGGCCTACCATCACCCCTTCTTATGAGGAGTCTGTATACCTGAAGGCTTTCGTATCTCAACCTTCAGCCTCTTGGGTGTCTCCGGCTTTTGACGAGCTCATGGACTTGGTCAGTTGAAAGGTGTGGGAATCCCCTGACACCATGGAACCAGTCCCTAGGAGGCCAAACAAATTTCTCCTTGCCCCCAAAGAAAAGGATTTCTTGACAAAAGGTGTGCCGGTAGATGCTATGGATAGATATGGGAAGCATATTTTTTCTTTAGCGGCTTTTACCCTTGGATCACTAAATTGTCTTACCCATTTTACAAGGCTTCAGACAGATCTCCTGAAAGAAGTAGGAGATGCTCTATAAGGTACTTCAACTGAGGGGGTATCAAAAAAGGTTACTGCTCAGTTATCCACCTTAAACTCCATTATGAACTCCTCTATGAGACTGATCTCATATGCAGCAGGTGGAGCGAGTAGGGCAGAAGGTTCAGTAGTTTCCCTGAGGAGACAGTCCTGGATGTGCTTGTGTAACTTCACAGAACCCATTAAGTCTACCTTCACAAATGCCCCTTTTGACGGTTCCTCACTTTTTGGACCAAAAGTTAAGGATACACTCACTAGATGCGAGCAGGAAGGGAAAACTCTCTCTGCTGTTGGAGTACGTTTTTTGTCCCTTTAAGACCCTATCCTAAAGGGCAGGAAGATGTGTTTCAAGAAATCGAGATTTTTCGCAGACGCACGAGGTGATTCCTTCCCCAGGAGGAGGAAATAATGGTAGACGCCATCCTAGAGGCAGAGGGGGTCCGCAGAACCAGGGCGACCATGATTCCTTTCGCAGACATCCTTATCGGCGCTCCTGAAAGGAGGCCCGACTGTGCTACTGTGGAGATAGTCGGGGACGTTTATCTTTGTATCCAGAAGCCTGGGACAATATCACAAAAGACAAGTGGGTACAAAACATAATATCCAGAGGATACTGCATACCCTTCTCCTACCCCCCTCTTCGGACCAGGAAAATCCCGGATGTCCCACACAATCACAGGGATCAAGCAACTGTAGAGATTTAAAAGTTGCTAAACAAAAGAGTCGTCCAATCAGTCCCCGCAGACCAGATAGGATTTGGAACTTACTCGAGATTCTTTTTAATGCCAAAAAGAACAGGGGACTGGTGGCCCATATTAGATCTCGGCAAACTACGAACCAGTAAAGAAGTCCAAGTTCTGAATGGTGACACTGCAGTCTATACTCCCCCTTTTAGGGAAAGACAGTTGGATGTGTTCGATAGACCTCCAAGATGCGTACTACCACATAAAAATGGACAGAGCATCGAGAAGTCACACTTCTGGCTGGGAGCCAGTCACTGTCAGTTTTGTGCTCTGCCCTTTGGTCTCACTACAGCCCCCAGAGTGTTCACCAAATGCATGGCAGTAGTAACTGTCACTTGAGACATCTTGGATTCAGAGTGTTTCTGTACCTGGTCTACTGGCTCCTGACTGCCACCACCAAGCATCTACTTCAACAGGCCAGAGACATGACTCTCTACAAGTTTGTGCTCAGCTAGGTATTACAATAAACTTGCAAAAATCTGCCTTGTTGCTCTGTCAGCATGTTACTTTCGTAGCCGCAGAAATAGACACTGTTTCAATGATGGTGCCCCCGCCCTGACAGAATTGCGAATCTTGAACAACAGATATTGCTTCTTCTTCCCAAACACAAGGTCAAAGCAAAGATGGGGCTTAAACTACTGGGAACAATGGCCTCAACCATAACCCTTGTTCCTTTAGCCAGGATGCATATGAGAATCCTACTGTGGTTACTCTTCTCCCAGTGGTCACTTCAGGAACTTCCTCTGTCTCATCCAATCATAATATTCCCGTGAGCTAACCGAGAAAAAGGTGCTAGGGACACTGTCCCACATGTAAGAATGAAGGCGAGATTGGACTACATAACATAAAGACGTTCTGTAATCACCATAACATCTATGTTTGTAGTCCATCTCGCTCTTCATTCTTACGAACCCACCCACCTACCCCCGTCCATATAGTGACCTGGTAGAAAATTTTTGCTCTTTCCTTATGTTGGAGACCTTTCACTATTGTTTCTCCTTTACCTGAGGGTACAGTATAACTATTTCTATTATGGTTGGCAGCAAACAAGATCTAAGGATTGATACCACTGCATTATGGGATAGCTACCTGGCCATGAGCCAACTTAGAGACTTCAAGCTTTGTAATCGGCCCACATTTAAGAATGAAGGGCGAGATGGACTACAAACATAGAAAGTTATGGTGAGTACAGAACTTTTTTTTTTTTTCACAGCCTGTACCTTGCTGGACAGCTGACCTACAGCTGCATAGAAACAAGACTGTATGAAGTTCCTCAAGATTTTAAGTTTATGTATATTTCTCCCATATCAGGCCTATCAGCTGTGGCTTTAGTGATTCCTGCTGCTGTTTGAATTTTAGTTAATATTAATCCCTTTCTTTCTGCCAGGGAGGGGAAGGCTTCTGATAGATTTGGAAAAAAAGTGTATTCTTCTGCAACACTTGTTTCTAGTATTCCCAGCTGTCCAGCTCATACATTTAAGCTTGCCTCTTTTATGAATATGAGGAATATTTTGGCATCCGTTTCAGCTTCTGAGTAGAAATGTGTTTTGTCTAATTTGGTTTCTTCTTTGTCTCAAATGACTGCCCATTGTTTAAAACGTGTATATAAATTCTGTTTGGGCCACTGTCCGAGCTGCTTCCACTAGAACTGTTATGAAGAGGTTCACCTGGCAGTGTTATCAAAACCTCCCAGATGATGTAAAAAATGAAAGTTTTACATTTTTTCTTGGGTAGAGATAACCAGGATCTCTGCAGATGATCCAAAAGTAAGTTTAATGAAAGAGGTATGCTGATTCATGGAGTCTCTGTTTTTCAGCCTTCTTTGTCCAAGTTTGCCAAGGGATTTAATGTTCTCTAGACCACCTTACCTTAAAGACAAACAACGACCCAGTAAGCTGCTGTTAAGGAAACTTTTAAAAAGCTATTACAGGGAGTTAAATTGCACCCCCCCCCCCAAAAAAAAAAAGTAGGACAGTCCTAATAAGTCTGTTTGTTTTAGAAGATTCACCACCCCTATAGCTTAGGGCTTATGCAACATTGATCTCTTGAACATCTACTTTGGTAAATTTACTTGCACAACTGTACTTCATAAGTGTTCTTTTCTTTTGACATGTATGTCAGAACAATTTGGATTTAAGTATTAGTTTGAAGTAGTTTATGTACTTGAGAAATCGTAGTCCCAATTTAAGTTGGTTTGTCTGTGTTGCAGTGATACTTCAGAAAGTTAAATGGCTTTGGTAAAGGTCTTGTCTTGTTGTGACAGAGGGATAAATATCTTTTTCTGTTGTGTGAGTGCAGTTCTGTGTGTGTGTGTGTGTGTGTGTGTGTGTGTGTGTGTGTGTGTGTGTGTGTTTTGCCCTTTCAAGTTCTGTATGTGTTTTATGTAATATTTATGTCACTGCAATTTCTTTTCTGGACATTTTATTCAGGAATGTTTGCTTGCAACATAATTTTTAGTTATGCACATAAAATTCATGAGAGCAGATTTTTCAAAGATTGAGATTTCAGTTTCTTAGGGATGCATGTTTGTTTTAACAGTTAAACTAAGCTTAGGTTAATTCTGAGTTGATCATTTCTTTTGTTTTTCAAGCAATACTAGTATTTAAACGTGACTAAATCAGTAAAAAACAATTCTGACCAAAAAAAAAAAAAAAACACCTAGTAAATGCAGTATTTAGTGTGCAGTAGAAAGTTTGTCCAGCCAGATTGTCTGAATAGAAGAGTGTTAAGTGTTGCCTACTGCAATAACCTAAATATTTAACTAATGAAATGTATCGGGCACATAACTGTACCTCCTTTTCAACAAGAACATCAGAAATTCACTAAACCACTTATAACAATGAAGCTTGGTATTTTATCTGCCTGTTGAAGCAGTCTGTGAATTTACTTGTTTCTTACCCAGACTTCAGCAATTTTAATGGAAAGACATCCAGCAAAGAAGTGAATAGATCGTGTAAAAGATCTGCGACAGTCAGGCATAAGTTTTAAGTCTGGCACTGAATCGAGAGTTGGCGACAGTTAACATGATACCCCGACCCTATGTAGAAAAACAAAAATGGGAAAAGGGGGTCTGACGACTGAATGTTGGCATTCTGCAGACAAAATGGAAAGGGAGACATTACTCCTCCTGATAGGAGAGACTGTTCTTGCCTAATAATGCTGACTGCTAGTTTCTTTTTTTTCAAAAGGATAATAAAAAGCTTGTCAGTGGTTGTCCTAATCCTACAGATAATGTAATGTGCCTAATTTGTGTTTAGTAAAGCATATTATTATATTATTAAGCAGTTATTTCTTTTTTTTAATTTGACCTTTTTGTTTACTAGTTTGTAAGATGTTTGATATTATGTTGTCCTATCTCGCTTTCATTCTTACTTGGATGGGTTCGGAGCCAATCCTTGGCTCAGACTTGGCCGAATACACAGCTGGAAGACTCAAACTTGGTTTGTGGCAGGTAGGTATCACATGATGTAGTGGTGCAACTCTCCCAATCTCGTTTGCTGCTTTATGAGGTTGTATGTGCTGTTTGGCAAGTTTTTGTCTTTTTCGCTCAGTTAGCTTAATTTTTCTAGTATTCTTGCATTTATAGTGTTTGTTTGCATGTTTAAATAGTTAGATTAAGCGTGTAGCTAATCTTCTCTTTTTCTGCTGTTGGTTGCTGTTTTCAGGCAGTCGTTTTTTTGCAGGCCTTGTTGTATCCCGTAGTTTTTTGTAGTGGTGTGTTTACCTTTTCGCAGTAGTTGATATTTAGCTTGTTTAAATTGGAGCTAATCGCCCATTTTAGTTAGAAGGCGGTAGTATTAGTAGTTAGTGTGTGTTATCCGGGGTATCTAGGGCCATTTAAGTTAGAGGCCCCGGTGCTACTCTTCTTGTTAAAGTTTCTGTAGTTACTAGTTACTTAGATGTGTAGTGTTCATTATAGAGTGCTACTCTTCTTGTTAGAGTTTATCCTTACTTAGAGTGCAGTATTTAGCTTAGAGTGTGTTGTATATCACAGTTCTGAAAAGTTGCTTTTGCAATTTTGTGTTTGGGAACTCTCCTATTATGTCTAAAGAATCTAGAGGGAGGGGAGCATAAGTCTTAGGGCTTTAAAAAATGTCAAAAATGTACACAAACTGTCATTTACTGATGGACTTGTCATTTGCGTATACTGTCTAGGGGCTATTCATTTTTTATTTATTTATTTATGTGTTTATTTATTTAAATTTGTTGACCGGGAGTGTCCGACTGGACGTAGGTCCATTTTCACCGGAGGCCCGGGGAGAAAAGCTCCACAGTTAAAATAAACAGACAGTATTTACATTGAGTTACATAGTGATTAACAATTTACATAGCAATTACTTACAACATATTTACAGATGAAAAACATAGTACATCAGTAGACAACTAGAATCTTTATCTGTGAAGTGCATACCAGACATTAACAAATGTTACAAGAAGAAGAAGTTAGTGCTGTATAATAAGTACTGGCTTATGAGCATCTGAGCATGCTATAATCAAGGTAGTTTGTGGAGTGGAAAGAGAGGTAGTGGTTGGATGGGGTGGATGATATTAGAGTGGGAGTTGCAAGGGCATAGCCAGCATGTTTTTAGTTGCACTTTTAGTAAAGTTTTGAAGTGGGTGCATGATGGTATGGAGGTAATTGTGGGTGGGAGTGAGTTCCATAATTTGGTTATGGCGCAAGAGAATAGTGCTTCACCAGCAGAGTTATTGGCTTTAGTAATCTGCAAGGGATTTTTGCTGCTGGATTTTAGTGGTCTGGTGGTGCGATAGGGTTGGAGTAGATTCTGGAGGGATGGGACATTTAGTGGATGGTTTACTAGTTTGTGGGCGAGTGAGAGTTGATACCACTGAAGGAGGTGAGGGAGTTCAAGCCAGCCCAGTTCAGCAAGTGAGAGACAGTGGTGACTACGGTAGGATGCCCCTGTGGCGAATTTGGCGAGTTGTAGCAGGTCTCTAGCTTGTTTAGATCACATTGCCTTGGGTTGGTATATATTGGAGAGGCATAAAGTAGGGTGGAGATAAGGTGGGAATTTGCTATTGAAATCTTTGCTGCTTTGGTGAGAAATTGCTTATTTCTGTATAACGCTCCTAGTTTTTTGTGGACTTTTTTTATAGTCATGGATATGTGAATGTCAAATTTTAGTTTGTCTATTTCCACTCTTAGCAATTTGGTGTGTTCAGTTGGGGTATATAGTGGTGTTGTCTTTTGCCGTGATGTTAAAGTGAGAGTTGTTTTGAGTATGTTTGGTGGGTTGGAAGATGAGTAGTTTAGTTTTGTTTGGGTTGAGTATTAATCAGGCATCGGATAACCATGTTTCAACAGAGGAAAAGGCTTCCTGTTTGACTTTTTGCAGTTTTGGTAGGGACTGGGCTGAGCAGATGATGGTAGAGTCATCTGCGTATTGTATGAGTGTGCCATGTTTGGTGGCATTATTGGTGTAAACAGAGAAGAGTAGGGTCCAAGGATGGATCCTTGGGGAACCCCTATGGAGACAGGTAGTTGGGGAGATATGTCATTCTGCCATACAATGGATTGTTGGCGGTCAGACAGGTAACTCTGAAACCAGTTGGTGACCGATTGTGAGAAGGATAGGTTATTGAGGACAGAGATAAGTTGTTTGTGTGGGACCATGTCAAATGCTTTAGATAGGTCTAGGAAAGTAGCAGAGGAGAGATGGCCATTGTTTTTATGCTGAAGGATAGTGTTAGTAAAGGAGAGTAAGGCAGTGATGGTGCTATGGTTTGGTCGGAAACCATGCCGAGTACTGGAAAGGAGGTTGTTAGGAGGTAGTCTGAGACCTGAGAGTGTATGCATCTCTCTAGTATTTTGGAGAGTGGAGAGAATAGCTATGGGGCGGTAATTGGTTAGTTCTGTGGAGGGTCCGCCTTTGTGGAGGGGAATTATATGTGATACTTTCCACAGTGTGGGAACGTAACTTTCTGACAGAGATCGGTTAATCAAGATGGATACTGGGTAGGCCAGAGCATCAGCTGCGATTTGTAGGTATTCACTTGGGAGGCTGTCTGCTGCTAATTTGGTGGGTTTAAGTTTAGTTAAGAGTTTTTTATGTTGGAGGTAGGTACAGGAGAAAAAGAGAAGGCAGTGGGGAGATTACTAGTTGAAGGTGTGGGTTGGAGGGGAGGGGGGTTGTGTTTAGCTAGTGATAGTATGGTTTGGGTGAAGTGTGTGTTGAATGAGGTAGCAATATTTTCTGAGGAGTGAGTGATGTTAGGAGGAGGGGTACTGACTTTACCTGGGTGGAGGATGGAGTTTATGGAGGACCAGAATTGTTTGGGGCTGTGTTGTGAGGAGTCTAGGGCAGACTGGTAGTATTGGGATTTGTCCTGTTTTATTAGCTTTTTGACTCTATTGCGTAGTTCTAGGAATTTCTGTCTAGCTGAGGGGGTTTTGGTTTTGCGCCAGTGCTCCCAGGCTTTATCCCTGTTCATTTCTGACTTAGTAGTTTTCTGTAGCCATGGTGAGGGTTGTGCTTTGGTTCTGGAGAATCTTATGGGGGCATGGTAATTAAGGATGTTCAGGAAGGTAGTATTAAAAAATTCAACTGCATCATCTAGACTGAGGTACTTTAAAGGATGCCAGTTACATTCTTTGAGGGATGAGATGAATGTGAGTGGGTTAAAGTTTAGTTTTTTACGTATTTGACGGTAGATGACAGGTTTAGCTTGGTATAGGTATTTTTTGAGTAAGAATGTTGGGGAGTGATCACTGAGGCTATCTGATAAGCAGCCTGTTATATATGACTGGAGGCTCTTACTGACTAGTATCCAATCCAGGGTAGTGTGCTTGGTGGAGTTTTTATTTATCCTGGTTGGTGACTGGACTAGTTGAGTGAAGCCATGAAGGTGTACATGATGGGTTGGATTGTTGTCAGAACAGGATTGCCAGTCAATATTGAAATCACCTAAGATGATAGTTTATTGGGGGAGATGGTGGGTAGACCAGCTGAGGAGGTTTTCTAGGGGAGGGATGTTTTGGCCAGGTGGGAAGTAGCATCCAATTATGTTGATGGTTTTGTTTTGGTTAATTTTGAGGTTGGTATATTTCTTCATTGCCTGTTTGTGGAGCTGGTGATTGTAAGATCTGGATGTTTAGATGCTGTTTAAATATTATAGCTACACCACCTCCTTTTTTGTTTAGCCGGTTTACTCTTAGTATGCCGTAACCTGTAGAGAGTATTTGCTCACTTGTAATGTGAGGTTTTAGCCAGGTTTCTGTCAGGATGACTATATCTGGGTAGTACAAGTCTGTGGTGGCATGGAGTTCATGGACTTTGTTGGATATACTTCTAATATTTAGACATAGTAGAAGGAAGTCACTTGGCTTTCTATTGGCTGTAATATGGGAGAAGTTGTGGTTTCTAGTCTGATTATGAAGATTGGTGTTGGAGATGGTAGGGCCAGGGTTGGGGTGGATGCCTCCACTTAGGGCTAGTTTTGATAAGCATGAGATCAATAGTTTTCTCAGTTTTTGAATATGTTTGTTTATGAGGGAAACTTTATGATTGTGCTCTGTGGGTAATAGGTATGGTGGGAGGGTTACTATGTTAAGTTGTAGGGATGCTTTATGTTTGAGTAATATAGTTGGTAGAATATGTGGGGGGTGCAGAGGGATGGTTCTTGAGCTCATTTACAGGAGGATTGTACTTTCTGTCATTCCTTTAGTGCACGAGTGCTACAGGAGAGGAGAAACAAATTGATTCTCGAGGGGCTCTTAAAGCCAACCTTTTGAGGAAGTTGTACAGAGTGGTTCTTCTTCAAAAAGGGACAAACCTTCCAAAAGACCATCACCTGTTTCTTCGGCTCAGTTGGAGCCTCCAGAAAAATTGTCTAAACTTTCTAGGACATCTGCCTCCTCGGCTCCTCTGTCTGTTCTGAGGGCTGTGGTCATTGTTATTGACAAGCCTGGTTCTTCAGCCCCAAGGTCTTCGGAGCCGCAAGATACAGTGTCTTGGAGCCGGTCCATTGATATTTCACCCGTCTCTCCTACTCGGAGATATCCCTTTTTGGAGAGATCTCGTTCTCCTTCTCTGTCCTCTAGGTCCACTAGGAGACTATCTGATGATGACGTGGAGCAGATGGTTCACAGACTCCTGAAGTCACCAGCGTTAGCCAAATTGTTCTCAGCTCCAACCCATCAGGTCTCTGAGCCTTCCAAAACCATTACATCCACAGTTGTTCCTCCTCCGAGCCAAGCTGGACCCTCTGAGCCGGAGTGCCTGGTACCACTTAATGTAGAACCATCTTTTCCGGAACCCCCTTTGATTATGGAGCCATCTGCTCCGACTCACTCTCTCTGCTGTCTGGAGTGTCTTGGAGCTGGGGTTCTCTGGCGGGCCCCGAGGGGGACACTTGGACTCTAACTTCGGTTCCGAGTCTACCCCTTGGAGCATCTGCTCGAGTGAGCTTGGCTGCCACGGCAACCTTGGAGCCTATTTACCTGGGTCTGGGGGTGTCCTCTGTCTCTTCAGAGCCGGGGACATCTTTGCAACCGGTGGGGTCTGCTTTTGAGCTGATGAGTGTGCTGTCTCCATCTACAGCTCTACATAGGGATACTGGCAGTCGTCCCCCTAAGGCACCAGCTACTGTCTTGGCCCCACCCCATCCACAGGACAGCAGAGATCCAGAGCCTCAGGATCCCCCACTGGGTGAGCCCCTCTCTTCTAAGGCCTCCCCAGAATGCCCTTCTGAGGAGCCCCCTCGGAACAGAACTTGCAAGAGGAAGCATATAGACTCCCCGATGAGTGAGTCTGTCACCTCAGATACTGACCTAGAGTCAGAAGGGTCCCCACAGTCGTCCTCTGATATCTCATTTGTTGATATCCTCGAGATCCTAAAGCAGAAGGGTGGCTAGAAAAAAATCACCCCTTCTGATGAGGAGTCTGTGTACCTGAAGGCCTTTGGATCTCAACCTTCAGCCTCCTGGGTGTCTCCGCCTTTCGATGAGCTAATGGACTTTGGTCAGTCAAAAGGTATGGGAGTTACCTGACACTATGGAACCAGTCCGTCTTAGGACAAACAAGTTCTTGTCTGGCCCTACCGGAAAGGATTTTTCACAAATGGTGTACCTGTAGATGGTATGGTGGTGGCAGCAGCCACCAAGAATGAACCCTCTGAGACATCCTCATCTGTTCATCCTCCGAGCAAAGATTATCAAATGATGGACAGATACAGGAAGCTTGTCTTTTCGTCAGCAACTTTTACACTCCGATCGCTGAACTACCTAACTCGTTTACAAGGCTACAAAGAGATCTCCTGAAAGAGCTAGGAGGCTACAAAGAGATCTCCTGAAAGAGCTAGGAGATAATCTACAAGGTACATTAGTTGTGAGGGTGAATGAAAAGGTCTCTTCCCAGCTATCCACCTTAAATTCTATCGTCAACTCCTCCATGAGGATGATATCTTGCACAGTAGATGGAGCGAGCAGGGCAAGCGGGTTCAGGAGTTTCCCTGAGGAGATGCTCCTGGATGCACTTGCGCAATTTTGCTGAACCTTTTAAGTCTACCTTTACTAACGCCCACTTTGATAGTTCCTCACTCTTTGAACCCAAAGTAAAGGATACACTCACCAGATGCGAGTGGGAAGGGAAAACTCTCTCCGCCGTTGGAGTACGTTTTTTCTGTACCTTCAAGATCTTACCCTAAAGGTCAGAAGAGTGGGAAAATTTGGTTCAAAAGATCCCAGGGAGCTTTCCAAGACATATGAGGTGAATCCTTCCCCAGGGGCAGAGTGGGAGGTAACCATGGTAGACGTCATCCTAGAGGCAGAGGGGGCCTGAAAAACCAGGGAGACCATGATTCCTTTTGCGGACGTTCCTATCAGCACTCCTGAAAGGAGGCCTGCCTGCTGTACTCTGGAGGCAGTCTGGGGTCCTTTGTCTTTGTACCCAGAAGTCAGGAAAAATATCACAAGAGACGAGTGGGTACTAAGAATAACATCCAGAGGATATTTCATTCCCTTTTGCTACCCTGTTCCACAAATCAGAATGATCCCAGATGTTCCACCCAATCTAAGGGAGCAAGCAACTATAGAAATCCAAAAGTTGCTAGACAAGAGTCATCCAAGAAGTCCCCATAGACCAAACAGGATTCGGATTTTACTTTTGGTGCCAAAAAGAACAGGGGACTGGAGACCCTTATTAGACCTAAGCAAGTTAAACGAAATCTGTCAAAGTTCTGAATGGTGACACTGCAGTTAATACTTCCCTTCTTAGGGAAAGATGATTGGATGTGCTCGATAGACCTCCAAGATGTGTACTACCCACATAAAAATGGACAGAGCATCGAGGAGTCCTTTACGCTTCCGGCTGGGAGCCAGTCATCGTCAGTTCCGAGCACTGCCCTTTGGTCTCACTACAGCCCCCAAAGTGTTCACCAAATGTATGGCAGTAGTCACGGCTCACTTGAGGCGTCTGGGATTCCAAGTGTTTCCGTATCTGGATAACTGGCTCCTAACTGCCACCACCAAGCATCTACTCCAGGAAGCCAGGGATGTGACTTTGGAAATTTGTTGTCTGTTAGGCATAACAGTCAATTTATAAAAATCTGCCTTGTTGCCCTGTCAACATATTACCTTCATAGCCGCAGATCTAGACACTGTTTCCTTGATGGCATGTCTTGCCGCCGACAGAATTTCATTTCTCAGGCAGCAAGTACTTCACCTTCTTCCCAAGGACAAGGTAAAGGCAAAAGTAGTTCTGAAACTCGTAGGAACAATGGCTTCCACCATAACACTAGTTTCCCTCGCCAGAATGCACATGAGAGTCCTTCAATGGCTTTTGTTCTCCCATTGCTCAGTTCAAGAGCTCCAGATGTCCCACCTCATCAGAATAACATAGTCATGCAAAAAGGACCTATGGTGGTGGATCCAGTCTGACCATGTGACCATCAGGAGACCCTTTATTCCACAACATCCGGTTGCTACAGTGACCACGGATTCTTCCCAGATAGGGTGGGGGGCATTTATATGGGATGAATCTTCCAAGGTATATGGCAGTAACATGAGGCCCACTGGCACATAAATGTCCTAGAGATGAGAGCAGTGCTTCTGGCATTGCAAGCACTCCACGACTCTCTTCCTCTAAGGACGATTGCTATACAGTCAGACAATATGTCGGTGGTTTGGTACATAAGCAAGCAAGGGGGAACCAAATAGTATCTTCTTTGTTGCGAGGCCCTGAGAGTTTAGCAATGGGCAATTTCTTCCCAACACTATCTAGTAGCAACGTACATCCCGGGGAAGTCCAATGTGATAGCAGACCAGCTGAGCAGGGCAATATTGATGCCTCACGAGTGGTCTCTGGACCAGAACATAGAGGAAAAGGTCTTCTGGAAATGGGGTCAGCCTTGCTGCGATCTTTTCGCCACTCCCATGAATGCTAAGTGCAGCAGCTACTTTTCCCTAATTCCCCCTGCCGGGGGAGACACCCAGAGACGCACTCATAGACTATTGGCCCTCTGTACCTCCTTTATGCCTTTCCAACGTTTCCCCTCATACCCAAAGTAATCCAGAAAACAAAATCCTTGGGAAGCAGGATGATTCTCATTGCCCCATACTGGCCGCGTCAGATTTGGTTCCCCTTCCTTTGACTGTCTCTTCAGGAGAGGCCTTGGACTCTGGACCCAGTTCCAGACCTGCTGACACGTATGTCAGGTACACTTCATCCTTCCCTCCACACCCTCAGCTTGACAGCATGGCTGCTCCACTTCCCAATTTAGTCAGGCTCCAAAAGTTCACCCCAACAGTTAAACATTATACTGATGTCCTCTCATAAAGTTTCTACTAGAAGACTATATTATGGCAAGTGGAAAAGAATTTTCTCACTGGGCACAAAATTGAAACATTGACCCTTTATCTGCGCCTATTCAGTCCATTCCAGAATTTCTGGCGGAACTCTTCCAACAAGGCTCTGCTGCAGCAACCATTAGAGTCCAGCTGGCTGCGATTTCAAATTTCCACATTGGTAACCATTCTTCTAATATAATGTCACACAGGTTGTGTAAAGCATTTTTGAAAGGTGCTTCCTTATTGAGACCTCCTTTAAGGAACCACTTCCTCCTTGGGATTTGAATTTTGTTCTATCTCAACTTAACACTGCCACCGTTTGAACTGCTTCATCTTTTGACCTCAAATTTCTTTCCTGGAAGACCATTTTTCCAGTAGGCGTGACATCTGCCAGAAGGGTCTCAGAGTTACAAGCACTATCTGTCAAATCTCCATATCTTATTTTTCACAAGGACAGGGTATCGGTACGAACTAATCCATCCTTTGTACCTAAGGTTTGCTCTCAAGCCAGTATCAAGCAATTTATTGAGCTCCTGGTTTTCTTTCCCAACCATAGCAACAAGGCAAAGTATAGACTCCAGATTCTATTTGCATAGAACTGAAGATTTCAGGAAATCTGACCAATTATTCATCTTCTCTGGGGCAAAAAAAGGGTATGCCAGTTTCTAAAGTTACCCTTTCTAATTTGCTCTTGTATAACTTTTATCTATACCTCCAATAATGGAGAACTACCATTCAAAGTTAGGGGTCATTCAACTGGAGCACTAGCTACATCATCTGATTTTTCAGGATAGAATTTCTATGGACAACATTTGTGCTGCAGCTACGTGGGCCAATCCTCATACATTTATCACTCATTGCAAAGTGGATTTGGCCTCCAGGGACAGGGCCTCTTTTGGTTCCACTGTGCTCAAAGGTGTACTCTTGTGAGCCACCCAGAGAAAATGTGCTAGGGACACTGTCCCATCCAAGTAAGAATGAAGGTGAGATAGGACAACATAACATAAAGAAGTTATGTACTCACCATAATGTTCCATGTTTGTTGTCCATCTCGCCATTCATTCTTACGACCCCTCCCTCCCTTCCCCCATCCAAGGACTTCTAGAGGACCTGGTGGTTATCTTTCCTCCTTAGAGGAGTTCCTTGAAATATATATATATATATATATATATATATATATATATATATATATATATATATATATATATATATATATATATATATATATATATATATATATATATATATATATAAATCTATCTATCTGTATCTGGGAGCACTACAGAATCCTGAAAGTTCAAAATACTGAAAACACACAGGATACCAACACTTAATATATTCCAGCACAAGTACATACAGAAACAACACAAACCATGTTACTCTTCTCCAAGTATAAGCAGGGAGGGGAAGCCACCATGCACCCCCATGTGGGGGGCTGCACCCTCCACTACTTAAATATATCAACTCCAACACTGCACTTGTGTGTGTGTGTGTGTGTGTGTGTGTGTGTGTGTGTGTGTGTGTGTGTGTGTGTGTGATATATATATATATATATATATATATATATATATATATATATATATATATATAATGTGTGTGTGTGTGTATATATATATAATATATATATGTGTGTGTGTGTATATATATATATATATATATATATATATATATATATATATATATATATATATATATATATATATATATGTGTATGTGTGTATTTACTTATGTTATTAGTAAGTTAGCAGGAAACAAGATCTGGAAAGTTGCACTGCTGCATCATGGGATACATACTGCCACCAGCCAAGTTTGAGACTTTCAGCTGTGTATTTGGCCGAGTCGAAGCCGAGGATCGGCTCCCAACACATCCAAGTAAGAATGAATAGCGAGATGGACAATAAACATGTAACGTTATGGTGAGTACATAACTTCTTTTTTTTGTAAGATATCACAAAGTAAAAGCAAAATTCTTTTTTATTCTGACCAAAGTAACTGTTTGGTTGTTCATAGTTATAACTTTTCATCAGTGTAGAATTTTTAGTATGAAATTTTCAATTGGTATTTGTTAGGGATCCTCCTGTCAAACTGTTTTGTGGTGTTTTGCAGTTCCATTTGTCAAAGTTACTTTGTAGTGATTTTCATAAATTGCACATTGGATCTGAGTTAGTCAGTGTAATAGTTCACGTGGTGATAAATCCATGGATGGTTAGTTGGAAAGTTGAGCTCCGATGTTATGGGCGTTTCGTGATAGTAGTGTTAAAAAGAACGCTGTTAGTGTGTTATAAACTTTATTGATGAGTATTCATTCATAAAATTTTTGTGGTAAAAATTTTGTGGAACATCATCTTTTTTAGTGCATTTTCTGGCTTTTTTAGGATATGTGGACATTTGATTCCTGAGGTCTGTGCCATTACAGATGAGAGTTGTGAGGGTAAAAATCTTTCTGCCAGTGGGATTTGAAGATTGTGAGGAGGAAGGGTTCTGTATCTGAATGTGAGATCTGGGTTAGCTTGGCCAAGTTCTCTCCCATGACTGAAGAGTTACCTTGCAGTCTGATCTTTTTATTTTTTTGCACATTTCATTAGTTTACATTAGTATGTAATGTTAAATCTTAATGGTTACAGTTTATTTTTGTGGTGCATGATCTTTGTTTAGTGATTTATTGACCGTAAGATGCTCAAGAAGATGCTGCTTTTAATGGGATAATGTAGAACACTGGACTGAGGTAGTGTCTTTGCATGATGGTTGAAGTGTTTATATCAGAAGTGTAGTTGTATACTAGTGAGCTGCTGCCGTATCATTTTAAATCACAATCTCAAATTCACTGTTTCAGTCCAGTGTTTTCTATTATTACCAAGTGTCATTTTCTTAAAAAAAATGTTAATATGCAAAACATAAAAATACTGATCTTTAGAAATAGTAAATGTTTTTTCTTAAAAATTGTTAAGAAAAAGATATATGTGGGGTGCCTTCTGTGTGGAGTCTGCATGTCCTCCTTGCGGTCGCATGGGTTTTCTCCGGGTGCTTCGGTTTCCTTCCACACTCCAGTCCATCTAATGCAGGTCTATGGACATTCTAAATTGGCCCTAGCAGTGACTGCGTGTGCAAGTGAGAAGTACAGATGAACTACCATGGCAGAGCTAGCCACCCGGTGGTGTAAACCATGCCTCAGGATGATTGTCATTGTTGAAGTGACACCCCGACCCCATGTGCAAAAATTGGAAAAAGAGGTTGAGGATAGATGGATGAATATGAACTAATGTCAGTAATATCTGAATGACTTAAGACACAAACCGCCTTACTCTGTGTTGAAAATCAAAAGTCTTGCTGATTATAGACTTTAATTTCATTAGGTAAGTACTGTAGACAAGATCAAAGCATACTGTCAGCAGTGTTTTCAGTAAATCTGCAAATTTTAAACATTGGGGGGGGGGGTACCCATGCCACAAGTGCAAAACATAAATCCACTCTTGACAATACTGATTTGGGCAGTGTCCTCATGTGGCTGTAGATAGAAAAAAATGCTGATTATGTAATGGAGAACACTGGACTGAGCGTTAGTCTTGTTTGTATTCCTAGATTATAGCAATGTTCAGTCCAGTGTTTTTCATTATCATTGCTGCATATTGTGCTGCATATTTCTTTTAAGTTTGTGTTTGTATTTTGTTTAGAAGATGAGTTTGGACATAGGGTTAACCATATCCAGAAAGTGTCTTTTTATGTAAGATTAGAACACTGCATATTTTGGTTTGTGTAGTTTTTGATTCTGTGCAACTTCAGCCAGTATTTACAGAGTAAATGCTACCGAAAATAAATTTCTTTACTCTCTTCTGCAGAGTAAGAATAATTTATTATGGGACGGTGATATTTGACCAGTGCGCTTCTTTTAGGCCATAAGTGCTTCAAGTGCTTGGATGTACTAAGGACTAGTGACTTATCAAAACCGCCCACTCTTGGGTAAAGGCAGTGAAACTGAATGGGTCTCTATATCTTTCAACACTACAGCAGCAGACAGTTGTTACCCCTCTACCTTTACTTGCCTTCCTGTGCCTCCATCACAAGAAACATTTTGATTAAAAACAACAAATCTCAACCTGTACAGACTTGGACATTTTTGAGGGACTGTTGTGCATTTGGAGCCAGCTTGTAAGATAAGAAATCTTATTATCCTAGTATTGGCCTGTTCAGAGAGTGCCAAAGATCCTTTTAAGGAGGGCAGAATATGTCATAAGTGGGTAATGTGATTGTCTTTCTGTATGGTGACTGAATATTTTAGCCCTCTTTGTGCTAGAAGACTAGAGTGATCTTTGAAGTCCTTTTCTAAAGTTGTCTATGCTGAATAGACACTTAAGTCAAGAAATTAAAAATCGTGACTCTTCAGACCATCTGCGATTGTGTCATAAGTCTTGTATGTCTGCAATAGATTTTTAGTGTTTATTGGCACACTCCTTTAGTTCATTTTCCACAGGACATTCTTCTTTAGTTCGTCCTGCACAGGATATTCTTTCTGTACCTAGTCAGGGAGTAACAAATTTTTATTTTGTGGTATTTCATCCTGGTTTAACTGCAACCCCCATGGTATTTGTAAATGTGTATCATAGAGTGAAAGGAATTCCTGTTTATCACTGTCATGGTTTGAACGACTTCTTAACTCACATTTATTTAATTTAGAACTTAGAATCAGTACTGATTCTGTTTTTAGATTCTCTTTGTACAGTAATCTGTGCTTGTTTTGGTCAGAATTGATTTCGACACAAAACAGTTTTACTTTTTTTTGGGAGTGATGTCTGAAACAGTATAGCAGAATTTTTTTTTTTTTAATCCAGCTTATTATACAGAACATGGTGTCCTTGTTTTTTATGGTTTTGTATCCCTGTCTTCCATGTTGGCTAGGATGTTTCTAGAGCTGTTGAGTCACGTTTCTGATGGTGTTAAAGTAATTCATTGTGCTAGAATTCATTGTGCCAGACTTTGTATGAGTAAATAAGTTTCTCCAATACATTAGAAATCTCTAGGATCTGTTTCAGACATTTTTACAGAACTTAATGTATCTCATCTTTCGTCTTAGGATTTCACCTTCCGAAGGAGAATATTGCAGTCAGACACTATAGTTTAATTATAGTCTTCAACCAAACACTATGCATTAACATTAGAGTTGATGTTTACTCTCAGTGCTACAGTAGGCTTTTATCTATATGAGTTGCTTCCTGCCCAGGATACAACAACCTGCCCAACTTCATAAAGCTGTCCCTCCCACAGCTTCACTTTGATTCCTAATTGGACAGCCCAGAGAAGGAAAGTCGGTCACAGTGAAGAATTCTTCAGTACGTTTGACATATTGATCACAGCTGCAGTAGCCTAAGCTGTAGGGGTTATATCCTGAAAAGGATAGAATAACTGGCCAGCTTCCAAAGCTTCAGTGAACATACTACACACCCAACGCTAACCCTTCAGAGCTTTCCTGACACTGGAGAGTGCTCCTCTGTGAGCTTTCTAGGACTAATGGATTGGCTTGTGCTGGTCATTGCTGGGCAGTGTGTTCCTTTGGGGGGAAATGTTACTACATTTATTGTTTAAATTTACTTTAATGGTTATGAAAGTTGTTTTTTGACTTTGTTTGGAGTTTGAATTTTAAATAACTGTGATGAGACTTAACTGTACTTTTTAAAGGGAATGTGCTTTTTTTCCTGCCAGTTTTAAAGTTGTTAAAACATTCTAAAATAATTTTTTTATGTGGTGAAATTGTGTTAATTTTACTTTTGGAGATTGGCATCTTGCTTTTTACTGTGTGTTTAGGAGGAAAAAAGTGACTTTTGGGGCGGGTAAACTAAACAGCACAAGCCAGTATGAGGCACCATTTTTGGCTTGACCATGTAGCAAACTGCCAATCAGTCCTTCATCCAGCCACAGAAAGCATGGTGAAGGATGTTTGCTGAAAATTTTCTATCAGTTTGCTTCAGATGCAGGTAGGTTACTCTGTTGTGGCCAAAACTCTTCTCAGACCACTCATCTTTTTCCCTGGAGCCCTCTGGTTCAACACCTACAACCTCTAATGGACTGGGGGTTGGACACAGTGTTCGGGTCCTGTCAGTAGGCAAGCGAGAGCCACTCTTGTTGGCCTTGGAAGAAGGAGTAGGAAAGATTCTCCTGTCGTGGTCAGAATTTTGGGCCCATCTTTGGGGAAGCTGCTGCTGCCTTTTATAAACCTGTTTTGCTGATTTTCCTGGTCAAAAGAGAAAGAAAACTAAACATTTGTTTGCTGCTGCTACTCCCATTGCCCCTGGGCAGTAGTAGTTTTTGGTTTGGCTATTGATCCTTACAAGGTGGTTTCTGGTAAGAAAGATTCCTCTTTTCCTGAAGAAATGCAAGGTTCTGAATCTGGACAGAAAGATTAAGACACTGCTGCAGGGGTTCCTCTTCAGCTTTCTGATTCTGACTCTGTGGAGAGTATAGTATCTGAAACTGCTTGTGAGGGATTCTCTTTCTCTGTAACTATTTCCAGAATGTGCCAGCGTTTTTAGTGGCTGAACACCAATGATTCTCTGTGCCTCAGAAAATACCGTGAGCTATAGTAAGTATAATTTACAGAACCTTCACCCATCCTTCAGTTCTGTCAGCATTGAAGAATGTTTGTTTGTCATAGCCTGTAACTTCCCTGGTAGTCACGCTTCTGCTCTTAGGAAGGCAGATAGATTTGTACAAGGTTTCTCAGTCTTTCAAGTTCTTTTGCATTCATTCCAGTCATGACTCAACAACTATAGCTTTAGTTAATCCAGCTTCTGGCAAACATTTAATAAACTTCAGTCCATCCATCTCAGGCCAGAATGGTAAAATAATTGATAAGCATAGGAAAAAGTGTATATTTCTGCAATTTTGATTTCCCGAATTTTTAATTGTCAGGCTTGTATGTTAAGGCTTGTCCTGACTAATTATGAAAGTATGAGGAATGGTTTATCTGCACTTCCTTCTTGTGAGGAAAAATTTTGCTTGTAATGGGATCAGTTTCTTCCATTTTGCAGGTCACAGGTCACTGTTCATTGTTTAAAGTGTGTTTATGCTTCTTTAGATACTGGTACTGTATTGAGGAGATGTCTTTCCATATTAATGCTCCAGTATTCATAACCTAAGGGATCTCCTGCCAAAGTTAGCCCGATGTCCGCCCAGTATACCAAAGCCTTTAGTACTTGTAGGTATCGTACATCACATGTATGCTTCCTGCACAAGGTGTAGGGCATAAAGGTGATGTAAGGTTGCACATACTCGGAACTTCTTTGCCGCATGTCCGAACACCATTGTTGAGCATGTGTGTGAGCACTGTTCTGCTGTGCTGGTTACCAAGCTGTGTTTTCAAAGTATCTTGTTGGGGTTTCTTACCTTTCTTTTTTAGTGCTGCTGGGTTCATGTTATCTAGGAAGTAACTATCAGTGTGGGAGGCAGATTCCCCATAAAGAGTGTTGGGACCAATGTCTTTTCTGTCTGGTTGTTTCCCATGACCATATGCAGTGTTCTGTCTGCCAAGCTTTTGTCCCCAAGATCCTAAGTAGTCATCTTTCCTGTTTATCTATTTACCTTGAAAACTGGCATTTTAAGTTCTTTGCTCAAGGTGCTATGGCAGATTCTTCTCATCCTGAGGGTCAGCCTTCTGCCAAGAAAAAGGCTAAAAAGCTTAGTTCTGATATGTTTGCTGTACTGCCTCCCCAAGATGTCTCTTTTGAGGCTAGTGAATGTCCAGATGATTGTCGAGTGGTCACTTCTGATTCCTCTGCTATGACCCCTTTGGAGGCCAGCATGGATTAGACTTTTCGCACGTGCTCTGAGGCTTTACAAATGTCTGCCCCTGTTGCTTAGGGTAAACCTTCCCAAGGGAAATTCCGCAGATCTTTGGGAGGAAATCCCTACTATGCTTATTAAATGTCACCAGGGTCTGACCCTTTGAGGGTGTTGCATGTAGATGTCCTACAGAAAAAGAAACCGAAGACCAAGCATATTTTCCCTGTAGCTAAGGATCCTCAATATGAATGACAGGATTTTACTTGGTGGGGGGTGGGTTATTATTTATTTGTCTTTGTTTACCGGGAAAGTCCGACTGGATAATGCCCATTTTCAGCAGGGGCCCAGGGAGAAAAGCTCCATTTGCTTACATTGCATTATGCTGAATTTCAGTTTAACACAGAGTAGTTGCATTTCTATACAGGCAGTAGTTACATTTATACATTCTATGATTTTACAGAGGTGGAAGTTAAAAAATGCAACCATACAACCTATACATTTTTGGCAGTAGCAGCAGTTATGTATAAAAATTGGACCATCATTACAGTGAGAGGTTGAGTATATTCTGTTTAAGGAGAGAATCTGGAGAGTATCCTACAGTGAACACGTCTCAACCTTGAGGTGTGCATGTGCAGGACTAGAATTTTTTAAGATGTTTAAGCAGTGGTTTAAAACTATGGAGTTTGATTTTTTTTTTTTTTTCTTTGTGTGGTGATACTATTCTAAAGTTTGGCAATGCATTGGGACTAGAGCGAGTCTCCTGCAACATTATTTGACTTATTTGCAAGTAGTAAAATTTGTTACTAGAGCAGAGGCCCCTTGCTGGACAGTAGGTCAGTAAAGTTATCTAGTGAAGGGCATTTTTTCTGGATGATGGAATGAGTTTGTGTGCTGTAGTTAGTTGTGAATATGCTAGGTAGTTTTGTAGTTCAAGCCAGTTTAATTGTTTTAAGCTGTGACAGAAGTGGATTCTATGAGGGATATTTGTTGTAAATTTAGCTATTTTATTGTAGCAGGAAGAAAATTTCTTTGAGTATCATTTAAGTTTGTAGGATAAGAGCAGCATATAAGACAGTTGGCAATAAGAAGGTGGTGTCTAGAGTTTTTCTTTTAGTATCTGTAAGGAATCCATTGACGCTATAAAGGGAGCCTAGTTTCTGGTGAGTAGATTTAATGGTGTGCAGTGTATGCTAGTCATATTTGAGAGCGTCATCTATTATAACGTCTAGAAGTGTACTGTGAGTTACATTTTCAGAGACAATAATATTTGCTGACTGTATAGTAAAATTATTTTTGATTTTTGGCAACTTTTTGAGGTAAAAAGCATTAACTTAGTTTTCTTGCGAGTGAGTAGGAGGTCTGATTCTTTCAGCTTGGTTTCTATAGTGGAGAGAGATTTTTGGTTAATGTCTTGGAGCTTATTTATTGCTGAGGCCGCACGTATTAATATTGAGTCATTTGTATACAGACCTAAAATAGCATGGTGAGTGGAGATCATTAATAAATATATTAAATAGGAGAAGACCCAGTATAGAGCCATGAGTGACACCTGTAACAACTGGTTGAACAGATGAGTAGGTTTGTTGCCATTTAATGACTTGTTGCCTTCAGATGGCTAACTAAGAAACCAAACAAGGAGTATTGTGAAAGTCCTTTTGAGGGGAGTCTAACAAGTAGTTGCTGGTGTGAGACGGTATCAAATGCCTTTGACAAGTCTCCGAACATTGTGGACACAAGCAGACCATCGTTTAAGTGAGTTTATTATAGTGGTAAAATGTAGTAGAGCAGTAGTGGTGCTGTGATGGGGCCTAAAGCCATGTTGTGTTTCTGAGAGCAGGTTATTTGAGGTTGGGTATTACATCAGTTGTATATGGATTCATTTCTGTAATAGTTTGGAGAGGGGGAAGAGGATCACTATTTATCTGTAGTTATTTACCTCTGTAGATGATCTTTGTGCAGTGATATCATGCAGAATTTTTCCCACAGTGATGGGCTGTATTTTTCTGCTGTGGACCTATTAATTAGTATGGACATAAGGAAGGCTATGACTTCTGAGGCCATTTTTAGGTAGTCTGTTAGTAGTTGGTCTACATCTATGGAAGTGGTTTTTAGTCTAAGACTCAACTTCCTTATGAGCTAGGTAGGTACTTGACTAAAACTGAAGAGCTGTGGGTGGTTTTGATTGGATGTGTAGAGAGAGGGGGGGTAGATGTGTTGGTGTCAGAGAGAATATTGA
Organism: Protopterus annectens; assembly: GCF_019279795.1. Taxonomy (NCBI): domain Eukaryota; kingdom Metazoa; phylum Chordata; order Ceratodontiformes; family Protopteridae; genus Protopterus; species Protopterus annectens. The sequence continues at coordinate 351,351,799 of NC_056732.1, read as the reverse complement.
TTGTATAAAGTAGGAATTAAACTGTGTGGGGATAGTCTGTCGTATTGTCTGTTTTTGGAGAGGGGAGTGGTGATCTTGCCAGGGTGGAGTAGTTTTAGTGATTACCAAAAATGTTTTGGGTTGTTTTTGTTTTTTAGGTTGGTATAATATCTTATAGTATCTTTACTGCAGTATTCTTAACATATGGGATTCCCTGCTTTTGGAAGCTCGATGTCTGGCCAGTCTAACAAAAATTCCTGTCTTTTTAAAGGTGCACTGACAGTCACCCAAACACTCCCATGTGTAGCTTGTAGCATAAAGGTGACATTCAGGCCTACCATAGTCTGATCTTGTTTGCTACTAGTCCGAATGTATCTTTTCACTGTCTGTTTACCTGCATGTGTTTTCTGCCAGTTGAACACATTTTCGTTCTCCATTGACTACCTGCGCCTGTTTGCTGACTTCTTTGCAGTTGCAGATGAGTGCCCCTTTGGGGTTTTTTTTTTTTTTTTTTTCTCGTCTTAGTTTGTGCTCCTTGGGGTTAATGTCATCCAGGAAGGGTAAATGCCAGTGTGGGAGATGGAGTTCTCATTAGAACCGCCATGATAAGTGTCTTTTTGTGTAGGAGCTTCTCATGACCACACATCTTGTTCAGTTTCTCAGATGTTCATCCCAAAAGCCTTTTACAGTAGATTTTCTTCCCTTTCCTTCTAGCTTGAGAACCAGCATCTCACTAAAGATGCAATGGAAGGAATCTCCTGCCCCAAGGGTCAGCCATTGGGGAAGAAGGTGAAAAAGGTACGACCGGAATCTTCCACTGTCCAGCATCTGCCAGGTGTTTCTCCCGAGGTCATTACAAACCTGGAAGCTCAACTGGCTGTGTTCTCTGCCCCCCAGTGTGTTTGAAGCTGTTGAGGATTTGGCTGGCTGTCTGATGAGGCTTTGCAGGCATCTGTCTCGGACGTTCAGGAGGAACCACAGTTGATTTTTTTCTCAAGGGGCCCAGGAGAGTTCCTCTGTTTTTAGTTGGGGGAAGAAGTCCTATTACAGTTGTCAACAGTTATCCTGGGTCTGAGCCTTCTTAGTTCTTTGGAGGGAACGTTCCCTTTAAAAAAGCAACAAACACTTAAAAATGTTTCTTCTGCAGGCAGGCCTTTACTCGGGAGTGGGGGGGCTTTTCACTGTTTTAATGTCCTTAAAGCCTCATCAAGGGGTTTCGGTCCCTGCTCCTCCTTGGTTCAGTACTCCCCTTAAAAGGTCCAGAGAACAGGATTCTTCTGAGGAGGAGTCTGATTCTGATGATGAATCCCTGACTTGTTCTACTCATGTTCCTTCTCCTTTGGACTACGGGTCTGAGGAAGAGGAATCTGATGTTCATCGTGTTACACTGCTGCAGTCATTACACTTGGGTTATCCTGCCGTCAGGCGGTTCCCCAGTCGGCCTGAGTTCCAAAGTCTTGGTCTGGCGTTGGTTGCTGTCGCCTCCTCCCTGACGTCAGTGCGACAGGGGTATATAAGATGCAGCCGACACCATTTTCTTCAGTCTTTCTTGCCATACGGTGCCCAAAGCAAAAGCAGTTCGCAAGTGCCGGTCGGCCGTCTCCTGAGATTTTCATTCCGAATCCAGAACCAAAGTCTTCTACAAAGCTAAGTACCCCATTGGGGAAACTTTTTCTTGCCTCAGACCGATGTCAGTAAAAGTTAATAACTGTATTTCTTGTGGGAAGCAAATACCTCATAAGGATTTCCATTCCTATTGTATCCCATACCTAGGCCCTGACCACCACGTTACTGGTTGTCGGTTTTGTGCTAGGTTTAACAAGTGCACTATTAAACGTCTGTTTGATTTTGCCCGACATTATTTTGGTAGAAAATTAAATTATACCATGCCGTCGAAACTTCCGACGACCGGAATACACAAAAAGTGCAAAGACAAAGATAGGCATCCGAGGCCCAAAACTGATGACGAAGCCTCTTCTAGGCCAGTCGCCGGTTCTCCGCTTTTCAGCGAGGTGCCTTCGCAGCCCCTGACGACTGCTTCTGTAGAACCACAAGCCGCCTCTGACTTCCACGTGGAGACGGCTGGGCCTTCGGATGCACAAGTTCTTCAGCCTACCGAGACTAACCTTTTAGAGGGATCCGGAGTAGCTGAGGAACCCACAGCTACAGAGGGTGTCTTCAGACCTACCCAGTTAAGCATTAAACCCTCAGCTAAGTCTAAGCCTCCTTTAAAGTCAAAGAAACAAATACAGCATCCTCCAGGACAGGCCTCCATGCCTAAGAAACAAATGCTCAAAATGGCTGAAGACCTAATCACTCTGATCAGGGGGTCCCATCCCCCTCCTGATAAAAGGCCTAGACAGGATGCAGATTATGACTCATCCAACCAGGTGTCCATCTCTCCTGATTCATCCTCAGACCTAGGATACTCTTTACCCCCTTATGAGGATTCTGATGTTGAGGATTCAATTCCATCAGCCTCACCGCCTGAGGGCTACTCCTTTGGGGAAACCCTATATACCATGAGGGAGCATTTCCACTGGGAAGGCCAGGATTACTCAGAATCCAAGAAAAGGCTCAGAGACTTCCTTTTATTACCTCAACACAGACCCCTTGCTATTCCGCCAGTGTTAGATATTGTGGATGATGTGTACACTGAATCTAGCTTAAATCCTGATTCCTTACCTCCAGTCCCTGTTAAATCTGACAGATACTACAGAGTCCCTGACTCGCAAATTTCTGTATAAAAGCCCTGTAGCTGACCCTGAAACTATTTCTCAGGGACCCAAAGGAGTTAAGGCCTCATCGGCCAAGATTCCAGTTCCCTCTGACCGAGATTCCAGACCATTAGACAGATGGGGAAAGAGAGTATATACGTCTGCAACTTTAGCAATGAGAGCCTTAAATTGCCGGTTTCACATGCTAAAATATCAGCAATTTTTACTGTCTCAGTTAAAAAATGCTTCCAGAATCAGATCCTCCTAATTTTAAAGAAATGCAGGATTTATTGCATGCAGCTGAACAAGTGGGAAAGCATACTTTGCAATGTGGTTTTGATTCTCTAGAGGCCTCCTGCAGAGCAGCAGTTACAGGCTCTGTCATTAGAAGACATGCTTGGTTAAAAGAACATATGTTACCAGATCATGTTAAAGCAAAATTATTGGATGCACCTTTGCAGCAGGATGTGTTATTTGGAGTTAAGGCAGAAGAAGTATTAAAGAAAATGGAGGATAAGGCAAAATCTATGCAAACGGTGAAGGATTTCTTGCAGGTACAGCCTCCTAGATTTAGCAGAAACTGGCCAACTAAGAATTGGTCCTTTCCAATTACAGACAGACCTCAAAGGGGAAGATACAGACGTCCAAGAGGGTAGAGGTCACACACAAGGTCCTTACAAACCTCGACAATGGGTTACATCAGGCCAGAAGGAAGGGGAAGACAGGCCCCAACCATATAAAAAGCAGCTCCAATGACTTCCCACTACAGCTGCCAAACAAATCCTTCTTGGCAGCCCGCTTGGGACGAAAACTGGCACTCTTCTACCACAATTGGCAAATGATCACCAAAGACAAATGGGTTCTCAATGTTGTATTTCAAGGTTACAAGTTCCACTTTCACACTCTGCCAAGTTGAAAAGGAATGCCAAATCTGCCACCAAATCAATGGGCAGAGGCTCGAAAACAAATTACAGCACTCATGGATATGAGAACTATTCAAAAGGTACCATCACAGGAGCAAGGACAAGGATTTTACTCCAGACACTTTCTGGTATCCAGAAAGGACAAAGCCTGGAGGCCCATTCTGGATCTTTCATCTCTAAACACTTACCTGGATGTTCCGAAATTCAAAATGTTGACATTACAGCAGCTTCTTCCCATGCTGGGCAAGAAAGCTTGGCTCGTGACTTTGGACCTCAAAGAGGCATACCTGCATGTCCCTATCAGACAAAATTGCAGAAGATACCTCAGATTCATAGCAAGTTCAATGCACTACCAATTCTCTGCACTGCCCTTTGGCTTATCTACTGCGCCCAGGGTCTTCACAAAGTGCCTGCCACCAGTAATTGCATTTTGCAGACAGAAAGGAATTCAAATTTATCCATATCTGGACGACTGCCTAATTCAAGCAGAGAGCAAAGATATTCTTCTAAAGCATCTGGCATTTGTAAAAAAAGTTAAGTTGCCTGGGGTACACAGTAAACGAAAAGAAATCAAAATTAATGCCCTCACAAGAGATTATATTCCTGGGTGCCAGCTTGAACACTACGGCCCAGATGGCTTATCTCATGCCAGACAAACAAGGACAACTGACTCAATACTTTCAATTGTTGGCAACAAAGACCCAACTCCCTGCAAGAAAAATTCTGCAGGCGTTGGGTTATATGGCATCCTGCACATGAGGAAACTACAATGGTACCTAAAGAATGTATGATCTCAACACTGTCAAAGTTTGGAAACGGTTATACCACTAATCCCTTGCCTTCAACAGGAGTTTCAATGGTGGGCTCAAGCTTGTCACCTCAGCAAGGGACAGCCTTTTACACAACCCACAGCCAGGCAAACACTGACAACAGATGCATCGGATTACGCCTGGGGAGCACACATGGCAGGCAACTTCTTCCTGATGATATTAAGGCTCAGTTGCTGGATGCGCCTCTGGATTCTGAACTTTTGTTTGGGGAAGCTGCTGCTGGTGTAAGTCTCTTCAGGGTAAGGGTAAGGCTTTAAAGGCGCTTAAACATGTATTTTTCTCCTGTGCCTAAATTTCAGAGAAACTACCCCACTATGCTGCCTTTGTTTGTAGGCAATCCCACCCTTCTACTAAATGTAACAAGAGTGGCAAACAGGCTCCTTCTGGTCAGGCTCCTCAGTTTTTAGGGACTTTGAAGCCTTCCTTTCCAGCCAAACCAGGTGCTGTATGACTGTCTATCCCCCTTCCCAGCCACATTCTTTTTTTTCTCTTCGCCATTCTATTTCTCTTCCTGTTAGGCTTCAGATCACTCAAGATACTTGGGTTCTGTCAGTCATTCGTCAAGGGTACTTCATGATGTGAAATCCTGTCCTTTTATGGGCATTCCTCTGCCTTCTCGGGAACAGCTTTCCTTTTTCCCAGAGGTTCTTCAGAATCTCTTCACTCTGGATAGTATTCAAGAGGTGCCTATGTCCCAAAGGGGGAAAGGGTTCTACTGAAGACTGTTTCTAGTGCCCAGGAAAGAAGGTGCTTGGAGACCTATTCTATACCTCCCTCTTTTAAACACTTTTCTAAATGTGCCTTCCAGAATCTGTTTCCTCTCTTGTTCTCTCAGGCCTATTTGGTGTCTCTGGATCTGAAGGATGCTTATCTCCATATTTCGATCCATCCTTTCAGGAAGTTTTTGCATTTCTCTGTTGCTTCCTGGCATTTTCAGTTCTCTGCTTTGACCTTTTTACTGCCCCAAGGGTGTTTGCCAAATGCCTTGCTCCTGTGATTACATTTTACAAGCTTCAAGGAATCCAAATTATTCCTTAATTAGACAACTTATTGATTCAGGCGTCCTCTCCAGAGGCCCTTTTGCAAAATCTCCCATTTCGCAGTTTCCCTTTTTCAGAGTCTGGGGTCCACTGTAAATTTCAACAAGTCTTCTCTGACTCCTTCTCAAGATCACGTTTTTCTGGGTTGCAGGATTCAGATGGTGCCATTGCTGTCTTCCCTGCCCCCTCCAAAGGCCTTAGCTCTCATTTCTTTTTTTCACACTCTTCTTCCTCTGGCTTTCATTACCGCCAGGGAGTTTCTGAGAACTCTGGGTTTCATGGCATCCACCATTCCGATGCTCTCTCTGGCAGACTTCACATGAAAAAGTCTCTGTGGTTTCTGAAATCAGTATGGATTCACCATGCACATCCTCTAGACTTTGTGGTTCCTCTTCTTCCTTGTCTCAAACAGGAATTTCATTTGGTGGATTCAGCAGCTGTCTAAATCCAGAGATCCCTTTTCATCCCCCTCTTCCCTCTCAGGAGTTGTTCACCGATGCTTCAGACATGAGATGGGGGTGACATTTGGCTTCCTAAAAGCTCAGGGGGTGTGGTCGCCCTGTCAGCAGGAGCACATCAGTGTCAGAGATGAGAGCTGTTTGGCTCTTCAGGCTTTTCATCCTGTTCTGTCCAGAGCCTCTCAAGGTGTTCAGACAATACCACTGTGATGTGGTATGTCAACAAACACAGAGGAATGAAATCTCATCTTTGCCATTTGGCATTGCTAATGTGGGATGTTTGCTGTCAAGTGACTCTTCAGGCAGCTTGTATCCCCTCCAGTCAAGAACATTGTGGCAGACACTCTGAGCAGGTCCTTAACTCATTCCCACGAATGGATGCTTCACATTGATGTGTTTCTGGACACTATCCACCAGTGGGGTGGCCCTCAAGTGGATCTTTCTGCCTCCCCTCTGAACAGACAACTTCCTTTGTTTTGTGCCAGGCTCCCAGGTCCTCTGGTGTGGAAGGTAGACACCCTGTCATTTTCTTGGAAGGGGATATTTCTTTTTGCATTCCCTCCTCTTCCTCTCATTCCAAAAGTCCTGTTCAAAATTCAACTGGTTCCCTTTTCTGCATTAAGGTAGGGGCAGTCATCACAAGTTGCCTCACAGAGTGGATGTACTCTCACAAGACAAAAGGGGGTCTATTGTCCATCCCCACCTGTCCACCCTTCAGCTGACACTGTGTGTGTTTAGGATTTTCATTCCTCATCGACACTTTTTTTCTGAGGATGTGCTGCATGTCCTGCAGGAGGCCGTGAAACCTAGTACTAGGAAATCCTACTTATCCAAATTGAAGAGGTTTTCTGTTTGGTGTCTGTTTTGTAACCTGGACCCACTTAATGTGGATGTTCCTTTGGTTTTCTCTTATTTGTGTGAGTTGATCAATGATGGTTTGGCCTATTTTTCTTTTTAATGCCAACTTATCAGCTGTCTCTGCTTGTCTGCCTTTTTCTACTCCTTTACTTCTAGATTTGAGGTGAAACAATTTCTTAAAGGTATCCTTAATATTGGACATCACAGGAAGCCTGTTACTCCTCACTGGGATCTTAATTTTGTTTTGGAGAAGTTGACTTTGGCTCCTTATGAGCCTGCTGATTCAGCTTCCTTGCAATATTGTTCTTTTGTTAGCTCTTACTTCTGCCAGACAGGTGTCTGAGTTACAGGCCCTTATGGTTTGTCCTCCTATTTTGACCTTTCATGAGGACGGTATGCTCTTGTGCACTAACCCTCCTTTTATGCCTATGATGTTTAATGAAGTATCACTTAGTCTATTAATTTGCCTACTTTTTTTCCCTCTCCACAAACTGACAGTGAGAGGGTGCTGCATATGTTGGACGTGCATAGGCAACTAAAGGTTTATTTGGATAAGACTAAGGCTATTAGAAAATCTGATCATTTATTTGTTTCTTTTTATCCTAGATCTTTGGGACTTGCTGTATCCAAGCAAACTATTTATTTATTGGGTTTCTAAGGCTATTTCTTTTTGTTACACATTTCATGGCAAGAGACTTCCTTCTTCAGTCAAGGCTCATTCTGCTAGAGCTGTGGCTTCTTCTGGTGCTTTTCTCAAGGGCTTGAATACTAATTCTATTCTCGAAGCAGCTACCTGGACTTCTGTGCATACCTTTACCGAGCACTACAAGTTGGATGATATCTCTAGAACTAGGGCTGGTTTTGCTAGTGCTATTCTTCATGGGTTTTAGGGACTCCTCTTCTCCTTCCTCCTCCTTAGTTTCCTCTTGAGTTTTGGCACTCTCCCATATGTTAAGAATATTGCAGCAGTAAATGTAAGAACATAGTACAGTTGTGTAAAGTCTTACCATAACTGTAGATGTCCTTGCCTTCGTTGCTGCAGTATTCACACCCTCCCTCCTCCCCCCTTGTCCTGTGCCTTCCTGGATGTACAGATTACCTCTTGGGTTCCTTGGACTGGTGTTTCTACTGGAGCAATCTGTTCTGACTATGGTAGGCCTGAACGTCACCTTTATGTCCTATGCTACGGATGGAGTGTTTGAGTGACGTTTGGCATGCCTTTAAATCAACAGGAGTCTTTGGTAGATTGGCTGGAAGTTGGGCTTCCACAGCAGGGAATCTCGTACGTTAAGAATACTACAGCAGTGAAGGCAAGGACATTTGCTATTGTATAAAATCTTATAACTGTACTTTATCGTGAGTTTTGAAAGGTTTTGTAAGATGTCTAAATTGCTGGTAAGCATTTTGAGTTCTATTTTTATATCACTTTTTCCAGGCTTTATCCCTTTGTCATGATCTTTTTTTTCTTTCATCAGCCATGGTACGAGGTTGGACTTTACTCTTTTTTATTATGTACTGGTGCAAGATTATTTAAGGTCTGTAAGTATATGTTACTGAAGTGTTCTACAGCAGTATCTAGTGGCATTGTTCTAACTACATTCCACTTGTATTGTGTTTCATTGAAAATATCTTTGCTGAAATTGGTTGTATTTCCTATTTGATTTTAGATATGTTTATGTAGAATATGGTGAATTCTAATGGCATATGCTGGTATGTGGTCAGCCTACTTTTGTCACGTTGTCTGGTTTGTTTGTAAGAATCCAGTCTAATGTTGAGTGTTTTGGTGGGGGACTGTATAAACACCCTATCAGAGGTTTCTCCATTGATGCACACTTTTATGCTGACTGTCACACTGCAAATGTACTATATTTTAGTTTCTGCACAAAGTGTCCTGCCTATTATATAGGCAAAACAAATCGATTATTGAAGGACAGAGTTTTAGAACATATGAGAGATATTAGAAACCAAAAAGAAAGCAATGCATGCGATGCAAGAAGGGAACACACACACTTTTTAAGTTCCTGGTTCTCCATATTGTCCAAAGAAATAAAAGAGGTGGAAATATTACTAACAATACTGAAGCTTTGGAACAAGAGTGGATTATTAAGTTCCAAGCAGACAGACCACCTGGCCTAAACTCCAAGGTTTCTTTAAAACCATTTCTTAGAAAGAGAGCCTTGAAGCACTGATGCCCTAGTTTAGTATTTTTTATGCTTTTTATACAGCTTTTAATATTGTAACTAGAGCATTTTAGAAATGTACCCGACATTCTATACAACCTCTGTGTTTTTATTTATATATATATGTGTGTGTGTGTGTGTGTGTGTGTGTGTGTGTGTATGTGTGTGTGTATATATATATATATATATATATATATGTATATATGTATGTATATATATATATATATATATATATATATATATATATATATATATATATATATATACATACCTTAAGTAGTATTATTGATTTTAACATGGAATTGATTGGTTGATACCATGATGCATCACTATTTAAATGAAGTTTTAACTGCTATATTTTGTCTGATGAAGCAGAGAGGACTCTGCGAAAGCGCTCAAATTTTTTCCTAAATAAAAAGAGTTACGTGCCGTGTGTATCCAGCAAGTTTTATTTTACTTAATGTTGAGTGTCTCCCTGAAGTTTTTTTTTAATTCTAGTAGGTGTGGTTATTAATTGTCTGAGGTTAAACAAGTTTATGGATTCACTGGGGTAGTGGAATTTGTGAGTTGCCAGTCTAATCTCCAAGTATTGTAGTTTCATGGTTACTTTGTTGGGATATTCAATACAAGATGCTTTCAGCAGTATCAATGTTATTCCCTGGTGGTATATAAATTGCTGTTAAATGTATAGTTTTCCTATTGTTGATTTTTAGAAGTGTTGTTAGAAGTTGAGCATGTTAAATATCGGTATCTCCTGTGGAAGTAAGGTGATGGTTAGGAATTTTTTTAGATGATTGCTACTCCACCTACACGCTTGTTTTGTCTGTCATGGCTGAGTATATTGTATCTGGGAGATCTCATTACCTTTAATTTTTTTTAACCAGGTTTCAGTAGCTATTAACTACATCAGGAGTGTATGTGGCAAGGTAGGCATGCATGTCTTGGATTTTACTGCACATACTACTTGGGTTCATATTTAGTAAGGTGAGTTTGGGTTCTGTTTTTTGCTGAGGTGTATAAGGTGACTGGTTTATTTTAGGGTTGGAAGTGATGGTTTTATGAACAGTGGGACCTTGGTTGAGGTGAATATCTCCTGGTATTTTTTTTAATTGATATTTTACAGAGAGAAGGGAAGAGTGTGGCTAGTTATATTTTGGTTTTGGTTTGGTATTTGATTGTAAATTGGGATACTTAGTGTTGAGATATTTATAAGTAAATAAGTCAGATAGGGTGGTATGGAGAAAGGCAGGATGGGTAAATGTTGATAGTCTTTGTGATGACTGCCTGAAGTCCTAAGTATTTGAAAGAGGTGGATTTGATAATTGGTGATTTGAAGACTAGTAGAGTGAGGAGGAATAGTAAAATAATCTGAGTTAGAGGCATCTTATTTAACTTGGGTTTTTATCTTTCTTGTAAATAAGGATTAGAAAACATTAAGAGGGTACTGGATTTCTTGTAGAAATGTAACTTGATAGATATTCTTTGTGTTTCACTGTTGCAGTTATTATTTGGGTAATCTGCTGGCAGGTTGCCCTCAGTTGGCCTGAATAACAGTCTTGGGTCCTGCGTCGGTTGCTGTCTCCTTTTCCATGACGTCAGGTCGTCAGAGGTATAAAACATGAAGCCAACGTCATTTTTTCAGTCTTTCTTGCCGCGCGGTGCCCGAAGCAGAAGCAGTTCGCAAGTGCCAGCCGGCCGACTCCTGAAATTTTTGTATTAGTTTCAGAACCGAAGTCTTCAAACTAAAGCTAAGTACCCCGTTGGGGAAACTTTTTCTTGCTCCTTACCGATGTCAGTAAAAGTTAATAATTGTATTACTTGTGGGAAGCAAATACCTCATAAGGATTTTCATTTCTACTCTATTCCTTGCCTAGGCCCTGATAAACAATGTGCCTTGCTGTCGGTTTTGTGCTAGATTTAACCAACGCACTATTAAGCGTCTGTATATTTTTGCTTCTAAATATTTTGGTTCAAGATTAATTATCCTGAAATGTCATTGGTTAGCAATCCGACTACCGGAGTTCATAAAAATGCAAATTAAAAGACAGACCGTCTAGATCCAAAACCGACGAAGCTTCTCCTAAGCCAGTCGCCAGTACTCGGTGAGGTGCTTTCACAGCCCCTGATACCCACTACTTTTGAGTTGCAGGCCTCTACTGAGACCCATTTGGAGTCCGGTATACTGCGAGATTCTCAGAGTATTGAACCCGCGGATGTCCCTCCCTTGGATGGGTCCGGAGCCACTGAGCAGGCACCGGGTGTTTTCAGGACTCAACATTTTTATATTAAACCGACGCCAGCAACAAAAACAACTTTTATGTCTAAAAAAATGACTCATGAGCCACGTGCTCAGGCCCCTATGCCTAAAAAACAGATTATCAAAATGGCTGAGGATTTAATTACCTTGATCAAGGGTTCCCAACCTCCACCTGCTAAGAGGCCTAGGCAAGGTACTGATTATGAATCTTCAGATCAGGTTTCCATTTCTTCTGATTCCTCTTCTGATCAGGAATTTTCTATTCCACCCTATGAAGATTCTGATGCAGAGGAATCATTCCCATCTGCATCTCCTCCTGAGGATTACTCTTTTGGAGAGATTTTGCATACTTTAAGGGAGCATTTTCACTGGGAGAGTCAGGACTTCTCTGAATCAAAAAAGAGGCTTGGGGATTTCCTTCTTCCTCAGCATAGGCCTTTGGTAATGCCTCCTGTATTAGACATTGTTGATGATGTGTTCTCGGAATCAAGCTTGGCTCCTGATTCCCTGCCTCCGGCTCCTTGTAAGCCGGACAGATATTACAGGGTTCCTGATTCCCACAAATTTCTTTTCAAAAATCCTGCTGCTGATCCTGAGACTATTTCTCAGGGTCCCAAGGATGTAAATGCTTCTACAGCTAAAAATCCTACCCCTTCTGATAGAGATTCCAGGGAGCTGGACAGATGGGGTAAGAAGGTTTATATGTCTGCAACCTTGGCAATCAGGACTTTAAACTGCCAGTTTCATATACTTAAATATCAACAGCATGTTATGGGCTTACTTAAACAGAAAATGATGATGTTGATTTCTGATTGTGTGGAAAATAAAGAGTTACAGGAATTATTGTATTCAGCAGAACAGGTTGGAAAGCATACTTTGCAATGTGGTTTTGATTCCTTGGAGGCCTCTTGCCTCTTGTCGCCGTTACTGGATCTGTGATTAGAAGGCATGCCTGGCTCAAGGAGCAAAATCTGCCTGATCATGTTAAAGCTAAATTGTTGGATGCCCCTTTGCAGCATGATACTCTGTTTGGTAATAAGGCAGAAGAGGTTTTAAAGAAAATGGAAGACAAAGCTAAATCTATGCAAACTGTAAAAGATTTCTTGCAAGTGCAGCCACCCAGGTTCAGTAGGCACTGGCCTACTAAAAATTAGTCCTTTCCTGTGTCCAACAGAGCCACTCAGGGCAAATCCAGGTGCTCAAAAGGCTCCAGATTACCAATCACAGGGTTCTTACAGGTCAATGCAATGGGGTGCCTCCACCTCCAAATCTGGAGGAAGCAAAGCACAACCCTACAGTAAGCAGTCTCAATGACTTTCCTCTACCATCACCAAACACATATCTTTTGGCAGCCCCCTTGGGAGGAAAACAAGCACTTAATGCTCAAAATAGGCAGTTAATTACCAAGGACAAGTGGGTATTAAACATAGTAGCCCAGGGGTACAGATTTCATTTCCATACTTTGCCATTTCCAAACGGATGGCCGGATCTGCCACAAAACCAGTGGGCAGAGGCCCAGAAACACATCATGTCCCTCATGGATATGGGGGCTATTCAACCGGTACCAGAAAAGGAAAAAGGACAAGGTTTTTATTCAAGACTTTTCCTGGTACCCAGAAAAGGCAATTTATGGCATCCATACTGGACTTATCGATTCTGTACACGTTCCTGGACATTACAAAATTCAAAATGCTGACTTTACAACAGCTACTGCCTATGCTAGGCATGAATGATTGGTTAGTAATTCTAGACTTAAGAGGCATACCTGCATATCCCAATAAGGGAATCCTGCAGAAGATACCTCTGCTTCAAAGCAGGGTTTTGCATTACCAATTCTCTGCACTGCCCTTTGGCTTATCTACTGTGCCCAGGGTCTTTACAAAGTGCCTGGCACCAGTAATTGCATTCTGCAGGCAAAGAAGCATTCAAATTTATCCTTATCTGGACGACTGTCTCATTCAAGCAAAGGGCAAGGACACTCTTCTTCAACATCTGGCATTTGTAAAAAGGCTTCTAGCATGCCTAGGGTACACCATAAACGAAAAGAAATCACAACTGGTACCTTCTCAAATAATTACAGTCCTGGGTGCAAGCTTGAATACAACTGCCCAGATGGCTTACCTCATGCCAGACAAACAAAGGCAACTGACAACATACTTCAAACAAATGGCAACAAAAACCCAGTTATCTGCAAGACAAATTCTGCAGGCTTTGGGGTTCATGGCATCCTGCATTCTACTAATTCCATATGCGAGACTGCATATGAGGAAACTTCAGTGGTACCTAAAAAGTTTATGGAGTCAACATTTTCACAGTCTGGAAACAATGATTCCTCTCATTCCCTGCCTACAACAGGAGTTTCTTTGGTGGGCAGAGACATGTCACCAAAACAAGGGACTGTCATTCACTCTACCCCCTGCCACCCAAACCCTAACAACAGACTCATCAGTCTATGCTTGGGGGACCCACCTGGCAGGGAGATGCATTCAGGGCAAATGGAGCCCAAACCAAATGCATCTGCATATCAACCAGAAAGAGATGCTAGCTGTTCAGAATGCTCCGACAGCCTTCTAGGACTTGCTTCATCCAGGACAACTACTGATAAAGACGGACAACACCACAGTTATGTGGTACATAAACAAGCAGGGGGGTACACATTCCTACCCCCTTTGCAGACTAGCTATGGCTTTGTGGAACACAGCCTTGACTTACCAAATACATCTTCAAGCTCCATTCCTGCCAGGAAAGCAAAATACTCTGGCAGATGACCTAAGCAGAAATCTTATGGACCCACATGAACGGAAACTGGATCCACAAATCATCAGCATGTTAACACAGAAATGGGGGGTGCCCATACATAGATCTATTTGCCTCTCCCCAAAATTATCAGTTGGACAAATTCTGCACAAGAACTCATCACAAAAAATCATGGAAAGTGGATTCTCTATCCTTCAGCTGGAAGAACCTATCAGTCTATGCCTTTCCCCCTCTGCCTCTACTCTCCAAGTTCTTACTAAAAGTCAGACAGGAAAAACCAAAAATGATCCTAATTGCTCCGGACTGGCCTCACC
>NC_056732.1:351272486-351332486 GCF_019279795.1 Protopterus annectens | reverse complement strand
GTACAAGGTCCCATCTTCTTTGCAGACTAGCACTTCAAATCTGGGGATACCTCTTAACTGTCATATTATGGTCTGTTCTTCATAAAACCTGTGGTATTCTGACAAATCGCTGAGGATTGCAGTAATTAAATAATGACTTACATTTGAGTTTCAGACTTTATATCCTTCAGAAAATTAATGCTAACAAAAATTCTGTTATTCTAGCAACTTTCTAAGTTTATAAGAGCAATATTTAAAATCTGTCCCTGTTTTTGGGCCTTTGTACCCCCATTATATTAGGCATTGTCCAGATTTCTTGCACTAAGAGGTTGAGAAGTATGGGTCTGTGATATAGCTGTTCAGTATCAATGGACTCTTCAGGCAGTTCACATTCCCTTGAAGCACAATCTAGTGGCTAGACTCTTTGAGCAGTTACAGCACACAAGCTCTCAAATGGATGCTTCCTAGAAATTTGTTCCTGAACATTGCCCTTTTGGTGGGGTATTCTACTGGTAGATTTTTTTGCCTCCACTCTGAACAGACAACTTCTATCTTCTTTTCCAGAGCCCCAAGTCCTGTGTCTTGGAAAGTGGATGCCCAGTCTTTTACTTGGAAGGGAATGTTTATGCCTTCCCTACCCTTCCTCTTCCTCTATTACCACGAGTCTTGCACAGGATCAAGCTGGACTCTTCCAAAATCTTGCTAGCGACTCCCTTTTGGCTCAGACAACATTGTTTCTCCCTTCTTTCTCACTTGGCCAGGGGCAGTCACCACAAGTTACCTGACTGGGGGGATCTTTTCACACAAGACAAGTGATCTCTTATCCATCCTCACTTGTCCACTCATCAACTAACACTGTGGTTGATTAGGATTTTGATATTTTTTAGGCACCTTTTTATTTTTTATTTTGGATTTATTTATTTTGAGGATGTGCTTCAGGTTGTGCAGGAGGCCAGGAAACCCACTATCAGGAAATCCATATATGTCCAAATGGAAAAGGATTTTCTGTCTGGTACTTCTATCGCCATCAGGAACCCCTATCTGTGGTGGTTCCTCTGGCTCTTTGTGTGAGCTGCTTTATGCTGGGTTATTGTATTCTTGAGTTAAAGCTCACCTGTCATCAGTCTCTGCTTTTCTGCCCTTGACTGCTCCTCTAGCCTCTAGATTTGAATTTGAGCAATTTTTTAAAAGCTTCCTTCATATCAAGCCTCCCAGGAAGGCTATTCTGCCCTACTGGGACCTAAGTTTTGTTCTTGAAAAATTGACTGTGGCTCCTTCTGAGCCTGCTTCTTCAGCTTCCTTGCAACGTTGTAGTTGGAAGCATTCTAGCTTATCAGTGGGAGTGGTAAGCAGTGGGAGTGGTAAGCACTAGGTAACCTATCTACCACAGGAGGAGTGATTTCTGGCTCAGAAATGATAGTTTATTGTCAGTTTGGGAAGCTTTTCCATCTCTTTCAACCTTCTGATTTAAAAGCCTGTGTTTGCGCTTGTTTCCTGCCTTTCCTGTTACTAGTCTAGTCAAGGTACAGATCTGCTGTATTCATAGGTAAGTACTAGGCTATTGGCTCGAGGGCCTACGCAAGCCTAGCCAGCAAGGTACCATAGCTTACGTCACCCAAGAAAGTTATTTTCCTGTGCCACTGTCTAGCAGAGACACATAAGTGATCCCCAGGGTGTATTTCCTATTTCCCATCCACTCATTAAGATTTTTCTTGAGTGCTAATGAAGAACTTTGACATAGATGGGTAGCTTGTTCCAGAGTATAGGAAGTCTCTGGGACAGGAATCTATCCCTCCAGTGTGTCCTGTTTATTGTGGTGACAAGGTTTAGGTCCCTAGAGCGTGTAGCTTGGAGGGATTGGGATTTCTTTAGGTGTAACATGTCCAACAGCTCTGGATTTGACATAGCTTTATATGTTAGGCAGAGATCACCTCGGAGTAGGCGATATGCTACGGAATAAAGCTGGAGTTTTTTGAGGCGGTCAGTGTAGGGCATTTGTTTGAGGCCAGTAATCCTCTTTGTGAGGTACTTCTGTGTCCTTTCCAGCTGCTGCAGATGTCTTGTGAGGAACATTTCAAAAAGGGCGTTTTACTCCATAATGGGTCTAATGAGTGATGAGTAGAGGGGAACAATGACCTCTTTTTTTCCTGGATGAGAACCCTTTTATGATGAGGTGTACCAAGTAGAAGTACTTCCTGACTACTGTGGCGATGTGACTATCAAAGGAGAGACTACTGTCCACCTGGGTCCCAAGGTCTCTTATCACGCATTCAGTGTTAAGTAGATTGCTGCCTATGTGGTAGTTCATGGGTACAGAGTTTTTACCAAAGGGGATGACTCTGCACTTTTTGGCATTGAGCTTGAGGCCATGGCTCTGACACCAGGCATCTGTCTCAGTGAGGCCCTTCTGTAGGATGTCCACATCATTTGGGGACTTGACTATGGCTCCTAGTTTGCAGTCATCTGCGAACTTCATTAGCCAGAGGCCTTCTGTGTTAGCCTGTACTTCAGAGAAGTAGATACCAAACGGGGAGAGGTCCGAGGACGGAACCCTGTGGTACTCCACTTGTCACTGCTTTGAGGTCAGATTTGGAGTCTGCAACTTTTACAGTGTGGGTTCTGTCATTGAGCCAGTTGGCAACCCATCTTGTGATGTAGGGATTTATACCCAGTTTAGTGAGTTTAGCCATAATTCCAGAATGAGGGATGGTGTTGAAAGCCTTGGCGAGGTCAAGATAGGTTGTGTGAACCACCTTCCCCTCATCCACAGCTTTGGTGACTGCCTCAAAGAAGTCAATCAGGTTCAGGAGGTATGATCTACCTTTCACAAACCCGAACTGGGTGGGATCCAGAGTTTGGAGGTTACCAATGTCTTTGTTTATGAGTTCCATGATGATACATTCCATGGCCTTGCAGACCAGGCTCGTCAGGCTAATAGGTCGATTAGTTTCCGGGATCAGTGGTGGCTCCCCCTTTGTGGATTGGGATAACTGTTGCTGTGCACCATTCAGTGGGCACAAAAAGCCTTATGCGAGACTATTATTGAACATGGTGCTTAAGTGGGGAGCCAGTTCGTTCTGAAGTTCTTGTAAAACGCAGACTCTTTGTAAGCTTCTGAGCCCCCAAGCCTTTCCGTGTTGGAGGGAGGCCTTCTAGCTCATCAGTGGGAGGGGTAAGCATTAGGTAGCCTGTCTACTACAAGAGGAGTGGTTCCTGGCCCAGACAGTTTAGCTATTGGCCATTTGGGCAGTTTTTTTCCTTCTTTCAACTTTCTGGTTTAAAAGCCGCACTTGCACTTGTTTCCCACCTTTCCTGTAACTAGCCTAGTCCAGATACAGAGTTGCTGTATCCAAGACTGTTGGTAAGATTCTGAGCCCCGCAAGCCTTTCTGTGTTGGAGGAAAGCCTTCTAACTTCTCTTGTGGTAGACAGGCTACGCAGTGTTTACCACTTCCACTGATGAGTGGTTCTTGGCCCAGAAATTGTAGTTTGACCATTTGGACAGTTTGCCCATCTCTTTCAACTTTCTGGTTTAAAAGACCACATCTGCGCTCATCTTTCCTGTAACAAATCTACTGGGAAGCAGTAGAAAGCCTTAAACTGATGCAAGCCTTCTAGCTTAGAAGAGAGACTTTGGAGTGATTAAAGTATCAGTTTTCTGTACTTTCTTGCTGTACTTAACTGTTTTCCACCTAAACGCCAATTTTCCAGCATTTATTGTGATTTAAAAGCTTGGTTTTTCACATATTGTACTTATTTGACTGCCTACACTTTTAAAAAGTCATTTTTTGTTTAATTTAACTGTTGTAGGCTACACAGTAAAGTGTGATAGCCTTTTCTGATTGTTTAAAGCTGTTTTAAGTGTATTTTTTTACTGTTTTTGCCTTATTTTTTCAAAAAAAAAATTCCATTTCCCGCCTTTCTAAGCTAGTATAGTCCAGTTTTCAGGCTAGTGCTGAATTCAGGGCTGTGTTAAAAGTCTCTGAGTTGCCCATACCTTACTTGGATAGAAACTTTCTCTGCTCACCTGTGAGACAGGGGAGCTTTGAGCAGCCTGTCTGTCCCTGGAGGAGTGTTTCCAGCCCAGAAGTTAGTAGTTTATTGGCCATTTTGGGATAATGTCTCTCTCTCTCATTTCCCTGCTATAAAAACCGTGTTTGCATGGTTTTGCGTGCCGGGCAGTGCCGGTTAGCTAGGGTTAAATTATTCCCGGCTTCACTATGTCTCCTCTTCAAGTTTTCCCTTGAAACTAGTCTAACTGTCAATCTAAGCACTCAAAAAGCATCCTACAGCCCAGCACTTGCTCAGACCTGATAGCAAACACTAATATACCCTGACACTTGATTGCCCAGCAGGGCTAGGCTCATTATTCACCCCTCACCGACCAATTGATTAAGCAGCTCACCCTACTACTCATGCATGACCAAAGCGCAATTTCAGGTGTACTCTCCAGTCCAACTGGTGAATCTGGGTATCCTGAGGCAATGTTATAACTGCCTCATGTACACAGACAACCCTCTCCTCCTACCACAAAACACTAGCATATGCGAGAGATGCAATTATACAGCCAAACTGGAGGGCTAAGCTGTCTCCACCCAAGACTGGAACAGACAGTCAAGAGGAGAAGGTTAACACTTGCACCACACCTCCAGCCGCACATAGTCCTACTAAACCAGCACTGGCAAAAAATGCGCATAAATACAGAGTCCTACTCAGAGGTTCTAAATAAAAACCTGCAAAAGCATCAGAGACCTCCAAAGCAGACACCCAAACAACCTGCACCTCCCATCACAAACCAGACAATACATAAAACACAAAATCAGTGTGCTACGCAATCACAGCCCTTAAGACGAAATAACTAACACACTCGTAATCTGTGACTCTGTAGTCAGGCACACTGACGTCCCACTCACTAGGCTGGACAAACAGAAGGTTACTGTTAGCTGCCTGTTGAGAGCCAGAATCCGCCACATAACACAAGAACTCAGGTCACTCCATAACAAGTACAAATATGACTGTGTCATTTACGTTCCTCCCTGGACTACATGAAAAGAGACATGGAAGAGCTCTGTTATGTAGCCCAGGATGCTATGACCCTGTCCCTGAGTAGCATCCTGCCCTCACCAAGAATGATACCTCAGTATAAAGAAACAATGATCAATTTCAACAATTGGCTAAGCTTCTGGTGTCATTCAAAGGGGATCCAGTGTCTGTCAGCCTGGGATGACATGCTCGACAAGCCGTGTTGCTTCACAAGAGACTGCTTGCACCTGTCACCCCTAGGCTTTCGAATACTGGACAAGGCTCTTTCTGCCCCCATAGTGCCTTTTTTAGGCAAGGCTCAAAAGTCAAACCCACCTCCATAAACAGCACAATTAACAAAAAACTGAGGGTTATGCTACTCAACACCAGGAATTTAAATCTCAAAATGCATGCGCTCGAAGCACTCCTCAGTATGGAGAACGTCGACATCTGTGCAGTAACTGAAACCTGGTTCAAGGCTCCAGAGAGCACCCCAGCACTACCGGGCTACAACTCGTACCACATGTTTTGGCCACAGAACACTGACTGAAACACAAAAGAAGGGGGTGTATCCATATTCATCAAGGATACCTACACCTCCAGGTTAGTGGCGCAACATGATACCTCTGAGATCATCCTTGTGCAACTAATATCAGGCAAATCTGCACTGCAAATTGTGGCGTGCTACAGATCACCCTCCATGACCCAGGACCACCACTCCACCTTTTTGGAGACGCTGGAAAACATGAAGGTCCTACTGAACACCCTGATATTGAGCGATTTTAAATTACCCTACCATTAACTTGGAAAACTACTAGAGTACAAACTCCCAGGCCCAGCGCTTCCTGGAATTCATCAACTCAAATGCCCTGGATCAGCTGGTAAACTTCCCCTACCAGAGGTGAAAACATACTGGACCTGGTCATCACAAACATGGGTGACAGATGTTCCACACCGGAGGCGAACCAGTCACTGGTTATATCAGACCATAAACTAATCACTCTGGCTGTCCACACCCCACCACCACCCCCAACTATGGAAACCACACTTTTTCTAAAGCAAACTTCACCTTACTTAAGACAGAGGTGGTAAATTTCAAAGCATACACGCTAAAGGATAACATTGCCCAAGATGCAGAAACCTTTACAAATGCACTCTATGAGCACCTACAAGGATGTATGATCATGCCATCCCTAGCAAAACCAAGACTCACTGCTCTAAGAGAAGGAAACCAGTCGGGTGGACCCCTGCCATAAACAGGCTATACAATAGAAGGAGGAAACTAGTTCAGAAAAAAAGCAAATCCCAAGAAGGAAAGACATCCCTGATCAGTATCCTTAAGAAAGTAAGATCCCTCATAAAGTCATCCAAGGGTAACTTCGAAAGAAAAACAGCCAAGGATTCAAAAGATAACCACAAAGCCTTCTTTAGCTATGTTAAGAATCTAAGTGGCAACTCGCAGATATGCACTGAACTAGTGCAAAATAGCACAAAATATACTGAACCTACTGATATTGCCAACATCCTGGCAGAATTCAGTGCAAACTTCACCCCCCTCCCATCCCCAAAAGGGCCCACAACAATACCGGAAAAGTGTAGTGTCCCAGAAAGCACAGGCGCACAGGTGAAAGTAGCCCTTTCAAAAGCCAAAAACACAGAGTCAGTGGGGTCAGATGGTGTCCCAGGCTGTGTCTTGCACAAACTACAGAATGAACTAACCCCCTTCCTAAACACGCTGTTCACCCTCAGCCTCTCCACAGGCTACGTGCCCATAGAATGGCGCACAGCAACGGTTATTCCACTCCACAAAGGAGGGGCCACAACTGACCCTGGTAACTATCTCCCCATAAGCCTGACTAGCCTGGTCTGCAAGGCTATGGAGCACATCATCATGGAACTCATCATCATGGAACTCATTAACAAAGACATTGGGAACCTTCAAACATTTGACCCGACCCAGTTCGGCTTTAATGGCAGATCATGCCTACTAAACCTGGTTGACTTCTTTGTGACAGTCACCAAGGCCATAGACGAGGGAAAGGTTGCTCACACAGCCTACCTTGACCTTGCCAAGGCTTTCGACACCATTCCCCACTTGGGTATTATAGAAAAACTCACCAGCCTGAACATAAACCCCTATGTCACGAGATGTGTTGCCAACTGGCTTACAGTCAGAACTCACACAGTAAGAATAGTGGGCTCCAGGTTTGACTCTAACCAGTCACAAGGGATGTCCCGCAAGGCTCAGTCTTGGGACTCCTACTGTTCGGCATATACTTCTCAGAAATGCAGGCAAACACAGGAGGACTATGGCTAATGAAGTTCGCCGATGACTGCAAACTGGGAGCCATAATTGACTCTCCGGCTAACACGGACATCCTCCAAAAGGGCCTTACTGAGATGGACACCTGGTGTCAAAGTCATGGCCTTAAGCTAAATGCTAAAAAATGCATAGTCATCCCGTATGGGAAAAACAAAACGCCCACGAATTACCATATAGGTGGCAGCCCCCTTAATACAGAAGAGGTAATAAGAGATCTAGGGACCCAGGTAGATGGTAATCTCTCCTTTGACAATCATATTGCCAAAGTAGTTAGGAAATCCTTCTGTGTGACCCATCTAATTACTGAAGGGTTCGCATCTAGAAATAGAGGTTATAGTGCCCTTCTACTCGTCATGCATCAGACCCATCATAGAGTACAATGCCCCATTTGGGATGTACCTCACAAGACACTTCCAACAGCTGGAGAGACCACAAAAATACCTCACCAAGAGGATTATTGGCCTCAAACATATGTCCTATGCAGCCCGACCGAAAAAACTCCGGCTGTACTCCATAGTATATCGCTTACTCTGAGGTGATCTCTGTCTGACTTACAAAGCCGTGTCCAACTCAGAATTGATGGACATGCTCCATCTAAAGAAATCCAAGTCACTGCGAGCCACACACTCCAGTGAGCTAAACCTTGCCGCAACAATAAATAGAACATGCTGGAGGGATAGATTCCTGTCAGAGACTCCCCATGCTTTGGAACAAAATTCCAAACTACATTAGGCACAGCCCCTCACTAACACTCTCTTCAAGAGAAACCTTGACGAGTGGATGGTTAACAGAAAATACACCCCTGGGATCACTTCATTGGCTCTGCTTGACAGAGGATCAGTTAATTAATCGGTGGGGCGGCGAAAGCCGACACACTCTGGTTAGGCTTATAAATGCCCTCGGGCAGATAGCCTAATACCTACCTATGAACCTATGGAAGACTGCTGTTTTTTGGCTATCACTTTAGCCAAGAGATTGTCTGAGCTTCAGGCTCTCATGGCTGTTTCTCCTTTCTTAGTTTTCCACAGGGACAGAGTCTCTTTTTATATTAACCCTTCTTTTTATGCGCTACGCCCTATGTGCTCAGTGACTTGTCCTTTAATCTATCTTTTCTTCACCCTTCCTTTTTTTCTCTCCACAGTCTGCCAGTGAGAAAGTTCTTTATACCTTGGATTTAGAGAGCTTGGATATTATATGGATAAAACTAAAGTTATTTGCAAATCTAAGCAGCATGATGTCCTTCATGGATGCATCTGCAGTCATAACAAGTGGGTTGTCCTGTCGTCAGGCAGCCCTGCAGTCGGCCGGATTCCAAAGTCCGGGTCCGCTGATGTCGCACTCCACCCGGCGTCATCTCTGTTGGTCTTATATAAGCATCAGCCGACACCATTTTCTTCAGTCTTTCTTGCAGCGTGGCGGAAGCAGAAGCTGTTCGCAAGTGCGGTCGGTCGGATCCAGAGATTACTTCTACGAATACTACGAAGACTTCTAAAGCTAAGTACCCGTTGGGGACTCTATCTTCCGTCTGCCGATGTCAGAATAAGTTTACAGTTGTTTAACCTCTGTGAAACAAATACCTCATAAAGATTTCCACTCTTACTGTCTGCCTTGTTTAGGCCCAGCCGTAGCAGCCTGTTCGGCCTGTGCCTCTTTCAACCTGAGGCTTAGGCGTCGGTCGGAAATTGCAGAAGAGTATTTCGGTGCTGAGTTTGCGTACATTATGCGGATCCTCCGACTACCCAATCTACCAAAAGCGCAAAGATAAGACCGACACTCGCGGTCCGCGGTTTCGGCGAAACCACGGTAAAGCAAACTGAGTGTCTCGGTTTCGGCGAAACCGAGAAAACTGATCAAAGTACAGCTGAACCTATTCTTACAACTGAGGCCCCTGCTACAACTCTTGAATCGACCTCAGAAATTTTACCCACTACGGTGGTTGACTTATCAGACACCATCCCTTGGATGTCTCTACCCCAGCACGTGGTGCTGCTAGGCCTCCAGCAGCCATGTCCATTAAGGCCTTCGCCAGGGCTAAAGCAGCCAAGACTACTAAAACAGTGCCTGTTAAACCCCCACATCCAGGCCCTCTTCTAGTTCTCAAATGCTTTCTTTGGCAGAAGATTTAATTTCTTTAATTAGAGGATCTCAATCTCACCCAGACAGGGCCTCTCAGCCCCAGAGAAGAGACCTAGGGCAGAGCCCCTGAGCCAGTGTCTTCTGATGATTCTGCTGATGATTCAGACATAACTGACCAGCCAGAGGCTCCTTCTCCAATTTTGAAGATTCTGATGCTGAAGAATCCATTCCAGCTGCTTCCCCACCAGAAGAATTCTCCTTTGGGGAAACCTTGCATGCCATGCGAGAACAGTTCAATGGCAGCAACAGGATTTTCAGACTCCAGAAAAGACTTAGGACCTTTCTGCACCTCCCACAGCACAGGCCCTTAGCTATACCTCCTGTTCTCTCTGTGGTGGATGATGCTTTCAATGATGTTTGCTCCGCTCCAGATTCTTTACCCCTAGCCCCTGCCAAACCAGACAGATTTTACAGGGTGCCAGATACTCATCACCACCTTTACAAGGCCCCACTTGCAGACCCAGAAACTATATCCCAGGGTCCCAAGGCAGTAGGACCACAGCTAAAGACCCTATTCCTTCTCAAAGGGGAGCAAGGTCATTAGACAGATGGGGTAAAGGTCTACACTTCAGCTACTCTCTCAGCTAGAGCTTTAAACTGTCAGTTTCACATGATACAATACCAAGAGTTTATGCTTGATCAGTTAACTAAAAAAATAACCACTGATGAATCTCTTGATAAGAAATATGTATTAGAGATGGTAAATAACATTCAACAGGTTAGCAACCATTCCTTAAAATGTGGCTATGATGCACTGGAGGCTTCATTTAGATCAGCCATGACAGGCACAGTGATAAGAAGGCATGCATGGCTAAAGGAACAAGCTTTACGGATCATGTTAAAGCTAAGTTGCTAGATGCTCCTATGGACAAGACAAGTTTGTTTGGTACACCTGCCCAGCAGGTTATGAAGAAAATGGAAGACAAGGCAAAATCTGTTCAAACTGTTAAAGATTTCTTGCAGGTTCAACCCCAAGGTTTAGCAGGAACTGGCTTGCCAAAATTGGTCCTTTCCTGACTCCACAAAATTTCAAAGGGGCAGGAATAGGCGTTCCAGAGGCAGGAACCAATCCAGAGGAGGTGCCTACAGAGGGCGACAGTGGCAAGGTAACAACAGAGGCACAGACACAGCCACTGCCACTACATCAGCACAACCACAGTGACTTAATACTTAATCCGCATACCAGGGAACAAATAGCAGCTCCTCTAGGCGGAAAGTTAACCTTATTGTCAAAGAACTGGCACTACATAACAAAAGACAAGTGGATTTTACAAACCATAGATCAAGGTTACGGTTTCACTTCCACACTTTACCAGTCAAAGAGGAATGCCAAATCTACCTCCAAATCAAAAACAGAGGCTCCGCCAGATAATGGAGTTAGCAAACATGAGAGCTGTGGAAAGAGTGCCAACAGCAGAACAAGGAAAGGGGTTATATTCCAGACTATTCCTAGTTCCAAGAAAGGAAAAAGTTGGAGACCAATTCTCGACCTGTCCACCTTAAATACATACATCATTGTCCCAAAATTCAAAATGCTGACCCTACAGCAACTTCTTCCCATGCTGGGCAAGGAGTCTTGGCTGGTAACTCTAGATCTCAAGGAGGCATACCTGCACGTCCCCATTCGACCAATCTGCAGAAGATACCTCAGATTTCTTGCAGGATCAGAGCACTATCAATTCTCAGCATTGCCCTTTGGCTTATCTACTGCAGAGTATTCACAAAATGCCTGGCATCAGTAATCGCCATTGCAGACTACAGAATTCAAATTTACCCATACCTGGGCGACTGCCTGTTACAAGGGACAACAAAAGCAAGCTGACAACAGATTTACAAAGGGTCATTTACTTGCTACAAGGACTGGGATACACAGTCAATTTACAAAAGTCAAGGCTGATACCATCCCAAACAAGGACATTCTTGGGCGGAATTGGACACAGTACAACAAATGGCATTCCTGACTACAGAAAAACAAAAGAACTTCCTCTTTACTTCTTGGCACTAACAAAACTGAACAAGTTAACAGCAAGAAAAGTTCTGCAGGCCTTGGGCTTCATGGCATCATGCATAATCTTGGTCCCATTTGCCAGACTACATATGAGGAAACTACAGTGGTACCTAAAGAATTTATGGTCCCAACACAGACACAGTCTAGAAACAGAAATCCCACTAATTCCATGCTTAAAACAGGAGTTCCTATGGTGGGCTCAGGCATGCCAGTCAAACCCAGGCCTACCCTTTCGCAGATGTCAACCAAGCCAGACCATCACAACAGGCGCTTCAGACCTAGGATGGGGGCCCACATGCTGGACAAATGCGTGCAAGGATTGTGGACACAGGATCAACTTCACCTGCACATCAATCTAAAAGAAATGCTGGCAGTAAAACTGGCAATCCAAAAGTTCAAACCATTTCTCAAAGAGGGCCAGTTGATGATAAGGACAGACAACACCACAGTCATGTGGTACATCAACAAACAGGGAGGCACTCATTCATACCCCCTATGCAGAATGACCTTGGAGCTGTGGACCCTGGCACTCAGCTACAACATTCAGTTACAGGCAATATTTGTACCGGGAAAGACAATACTCTAGCAGACATATTAAGCAGAACCACTTGGATGCCCACGAATGGAAGCTGCACCGGACATCTTCAAGACCATCTCAAAGAAATGGGGAATGCCACAGATAGACCTATTCGCATCACCTCTCAATCACCAGCTCAAAAATTCTGCACAAGGACATTCCACCCACTAGCATGGAAAGTGGACTCACTCTCCTTCAACTGGAAAGGCCTAACAGCATATGCATTCCCACCTCTTCCTTTGATACACAAGGTACTAATAAAAATCAAGGAAGAGCGTCCAAGGATAATCCTGATAGCTCCAAACTGGCCAAGACAACACTGGTACCCACTACTGAAGAGCATGTCTCGAACAATATGTGGCCAATACCCTGATGCCTTTGATGTTAACTCAGAACAACTACAGCATCATACATCCAAACCTAAAACGCTGCAACTGACTGCATGGAACATCACATAGCAGCAGCTAATCCAGAACTTTCCCAAAGAGTTAAAGACATTATTCTTGAAGCACGCAGACCTTCAACAAGAAGGAACTATGCTGGAAAATGGAAAAGGTTTGTCATTTAGATGCGGAAAGAGGAAAAGATGTGTCAAACATAGATATGCCTAACATTCTGGAATATCTGGCGAACTTCTTCATTCAGGCCTGTCCTACTCCTCCATCAAGATACATGCATCAGCTATTTCAGCAGAATACAGCTTTGATCCACCTGTTTTTCGCACCCTTTGCTCAGGCAGTTCCTCAGAGGAATCAAGAATGTAAAACCTCCAAGGAAACCACCATTACCAGCTTGGGATTTAAACTTTGTGCTAGAAAAGTTGACACTATCACCCTTTGAACCAGCAGCAACAGCAGACCTACAACACCTGTCATGGAAAACTGCTTTCCTACTAGCAATTACTTCAGCAAGGAGGGTTTCAGAACTTCAGGCCTTAATGGCAGTGCAACCCTTCCTAATCTTCCACCAAGATAGAGTGTCCATGAGGACTAATCCTACATTTATGCCCAAGGTGGTATCCAGAGTGTCTTTAAACCAGGCAATCCACCTACCTACCTTCTTTCCCAACCCACAAAACAGAGGGAAAGAATACTGCATACCTTGGATGTACATAGACAGCTACGCTACTACTTGGACAGAACAAAAATAGCAGAAAGACTGACCAACTTTTTGTAGCCTATGCAACAGGAAGGAAGGAAAAGCTATTTCTAAACAGACAATCTCCAAATGGATAGGAAATTGCATACGATACTGTTACTCCTTCCATGGAAAACCAATTCCACAGAACATAAGACCTCATTCTACAAGGGCAACAGCCACTACCACAGCCTTCTTCGGGGGAGTGGCAACCAAAGACATTATTGAGGCGGCTACTTGGACCTCCGTGCATACATTTGCCAAGCATTATAATTTGCCTCTATATTCCAGATCGAGCAGGGTTTGCCACTGCTGTACTGCAAGGGATCCTAAACACACCATAATCTACTTTTATCCTCCTCCCCTAGTTGGCTATGGTATTCTACCCACTTGTTATGACTGCAGATGCATCCATGAAGGACATAGTACAGTTTTGTACCTACCATAAATGTAGATGTCCGAACTGGATAGCATCTGCAGTCATGATTACCCTCCCTCCTTCCCCTCTGTGGTACTCCTAGGGTGTTTACCCTCCTAATAGCTAGCTGTTGGGGGGGAGTCTTTTATGGTGTATTTGTTTGTATATATATGTACATATATGCTTATTGTTGTGTTTACCTCTATCTATTTGGAAACATTGGCATCTATCCAAATTTTAGCCTGCAAGAGGGCTACTGGCATCTGGGGCAAGAAACACTGAAGAAAATGGCGTCGGCTGATGCTTATACCGAAGACCAACAGAGATGGCGTCGGGTGGAGTGCGACATCAGCGGCGGACGACTTTGGAATCCGGCCGACTGCAGGGCTGCCTGACGACAGGACAACCCACTTGTTATGACTGCAGATGCTATCCAGTTCGGACATCTACATTTATGGTAGGTACAAAACTGTACTTTTCCTTTCATCCCAGGACTTTTGATTTGTCAGTTTCTAAGAAAACCATCTCTTCTTGGATTTCTAAAGCCATTTTTTTTTTGTTATTCTTTTCATGGTAAATATCTTTACCCTTCAGTAAGGGCTCATTCTACCAGGCCTGTTGTTTCCTGGTGCTTTTTTCAAGGGGTTGGATACCAATTCCACCCTTGAGGCTGCTATGTGGTCCTCTGTTCATACTTACCTAAACTTTACAAGTTGGATGTTCTTTCCAGGACCAGAGCTGGCTTTGCCAGGGCTATCCTGCATGGGTTTCTGCAGGGCTCATCCATGCCTTCCTCCTCCCAAGCTTCCTCTTGAGCTTTTATACGCTCCCTTAGGTTATGAGTACTTAAACAGTGATTATGGATGGATATGGTACAGTTGTGTAAGATCTTATACCATGTGTAGATGTCCTTTTCTTCATTGCTGCAGTATTTGCTCTCTTCCTCCTGCTCTCTCTGCTCTAGCCTCTTTCCTCCCGGCTGAGGGGCTTTTCTCCTTTTTTTTTTTTGCTTCTGGGTGCATATTTTTTCCTTTCACCTAGGGACATTTTGTTCCTCCTGGGGCTCTTCCAGTTCTGTCTGTGTACACCTTTATTTCCTACACGCATACATGTGATTTATGGTGCATTAAAGTACTAAAGGCTTTGGTATACTGGCCAGACTTTGGGTTATCCTTTGCAGGAGACCTGTTAGCTTATGAGTAC
Source organism: Protopterus annectens (assembly GCF_019279795.1). Classification (NCBI taxonomy): domain Eukaryota; kingdom Metazoa; phylum Chordata; order Ceratodontiformes; family Protopteridae; genus Protopterus; species Protopterus annectens. Next base: position 351,317,684 of record NC_056732.1, on the reverse strand, counting down.
TGCAACACTGAAGAGAAGGACATGTACTGTTGGGTAAGATCTTGCACAACTGTATTCTTTTCCTGGCTGTGTTCTCAGGACCTCCCAGAGGATGTTAACTTTTCATTTTATTTTAATTATTTATTTATTTTTGTTATGTAGTTATCATAACGCCAGATCTGTGTCTGCTTTCATCCTTCCTCATTGGACGGGTTACAGGATCTGACTTTGGCAGCTCTCAGACTTTTGATTCAAGAATTAGGCTCCTTCTCTTATCCATAATCCTCTCTGTTTATCAAATTACTTCAGGTGAAGTTTGCCCATTCCCCATAATAAAACTGAAACTTTCACCACAGGAGAAACATATTACAGATAAAACAATAATTCATGACCTAGAGATTGAAAGGGACATGACCAAGGCATGGAACAACCAGTCTGGTCACAATGATAGCTGGAAGAGGGATGGTGTTGGGGAAGGTGAGGAAGGATGGAAGTAGGCAACATAGATCTATTGATATGGTAAGTATGTAACCTTTGTATCCAACACTCTCTCTTCCATCTGTTTCTCACTAGATGGGACTGAGTCGTTGGGTGCCATGTATCTTTGGAGGTTTCATGGAAGGATATTACAGAGGACAGCCAGATCAAAGGAAGCTGTAGACCTGGGCTGTAGCTCCAGCTTATAGTAAGATGTGAAGGTATGGGTATTCAATCAAGTAGCTGCAGCACCAGTGTTATCTATTTGTACTTTGGAGAAAAAGACAGAGGAGGGTAGTGACTGACCTAGTAGAATTTACCTTAGGAGATCCAGGCAAGGACAATCCCTTCTTGTAGACATGGGAAAGAACTCTGTCTCACTGCTACCTGAATTTAACTTTGTCAATTCTTTACCCAACTTTGTGAGGAAAAGTAAACAAACAACTGGCCAGTCTGTGACATTCTTGGTATGGTGCAAATATTCCTGAGTTGAGTATGCATGCTCGGAAGGTGTAGTATGTGCTGTCCTTTATTGGCAAAATATGGAAGGAAAACTGGGAGGTTGATAGACTGGTTGAGCAGTGATTCAGAATCCACCTTGAGGAGAAAGGATTTTCAAAGTAACTCCTTGTGGAAAACCAAGTTAAGAACCTTGTAGGAAAGGACATGGAGCTCTGAAACTCTTCATGCATAAGTAACTGCTACGTAGAACAATGTTTTCCAAGAACGGTATTTCAACTCAACTGGAACTACAGGTTCATAAGATGGGTTTTTTCAGAGCTTGCAGAAGGATGATAATATACTAAGGGGGAACAGGATCTCAAAGGGAGGTCACAATAGAAAATTGTCCCTTTAATTAAGAAGCTCTTGGACAATTTCAGTGAAGCAACAGGTGAATTATTTTCATCAACGTTAAAAATGGAAATGGCTGCCAGTTGTGAAATGTATGTGTCGGTGTTGGGGGGAGTAAGCCAGGAGTTCTACGACAACCATGAAAGGGGCTGAAAAATGGGGCTAAATTCCCACTAGAAGCCTAAATTGAAAATCTTTTCCACTTAATTTTGTAAATGTTCCTGGTTAAAGGTTTTCGTGAGGAAGTGGAAATGTGTACAACTTGAGATGAAAGCTTAGACTGTCTAACCATCAGTGGAAGTGGAGAAAACATGCAGGCATCTTGAGGGCTTCTCTGTCTGCAGCAGACAAGGAGAGTGAATTGGATGAGACCAGAGGAAGGGAAACCACACCTGTTGAGGCCAAAAGGGCACTGTGAGGATCACCATAGCCTTACTCCATGTTGCTTTCTGCAGAAACTTTGGGTAAGAAGTGTGGGCAGATGGGCATAAAGGAGACTGGGGGCCAAGTGTGGGTCAGATCATCCTTTGGGGGCTCTCCCTCTTGGGGAATTAGGGAAAAATACCTGCTGCATTTGGTGGGGGAAACAAAGATGTTGTAGCACGGTTAGCCCTGGCTGATGAAAATGTGATCCGCCATTGTTGGATTGAGGGACTCTCATGAGGAAGATAGCAACCACCATACCAGAGATCTCCAATGTACAAGCAATGAGAAGATATCACTCATTGCCAAATTCTCATGCCAGTCAGCACAATGGGTAAGACTTTGTTGATATATCCGACTACTGACATATTGTCTTTTGTGCATAGAGATCACACCCTTGAGGAAAGTCTCCTGGAAGGCCTGCACCGCCAGGAGAACTACTCATCTCCAAGATATTGATATGATGACTGATCTCTGAAGGGGGGACCACTTGCCTTCAACAGTCTTTCCCAAAAAATGTCTCCACCCCAGTTGAGAAGCATCTGTGGTCACTGTGGCCGAGAGAGAGGGAAAAAGAAAGGTTGACCCTGCGATACAGTTGGAGATTCTAGCCAGCATTGAATGTGTTTTCAAAATTTTCTTGAGGGGCACTGGAAAATTTATGGATTGACATCTCATTGACCACTGAGCTGCAAGAGTCCACTGAAGTACCTTCATATGAAATCAGGCTAGGCAGAATTAGAGTAATAGTGGCTGCCATCAAAGCAATAATCCAAAAAATCAACCTTGCTGGAGGGTTTGACCGGAGATTACTGCTACTGCCTGCTGCTGAAGTATGAGACTCCTGGATTCCGGTAATCTGGCTGTCTAACTCTGTATCCAGATGGGCTTCAGTACATTCTATGGCTTGAACCTGGCTGGGTTGACAGTTATCCCTATTTATGAGCAAGGGGGGGGGGGGGTAAGGAGTCCCTGGCTTGAATAAGAAGATGCTGGGTGGGGGTAGTTAGGAGTCAGTTGTCCAGGTAAGGCAATACCCGGAATCCAATTAGCCTGAGATGAGTTGCAACTGCTGCCATGCACTTGAACACCTGGGGAGCTGTGGTGAGACCAAAGGACAGAGCTGCGATTTGGAGGTGACTAGCTCCCAACTGGAAGTGTTTAAACCTTATGGAGCCACTGTTCATCTTGATGTGGTAGCATGTATCCTGGAGGTCTATTGAGCATATCCTTTTATCCTTCCTGAACAGTTGTAGTATGGACTGTACCATGACTATTGAGAATTTCATCTGTTTTACATATTGGTTCAAGTGACTTGGGTCCAAATTGGTATGAGCCTTGGGAGATCTAGGCAAGAGCAGGCCCTTCTCCTTGTAGACATGGGAAGTACATTGAGGTAGCAGCAAGAAAGAGTTAATATAGACAGTCCATGTTTGGTACTAGAAAGAACCTATAAGTAAACTCTGGATCCTTGCTGGTCTGGTGAGACATACTGAATGAGTCACTTGACTGTCTGCTTTATTTCTAGTGCTTCTGCCTTCTGTTGAACTGGTGGCATGTCAGGAAGTTTTCTTGTGCATGGGGTCTGAGAGAGACAGGGAATTGTGTAGCCTCTGGTTATAATCCTCTAAACCCAAGCATCTCTGTGATGGATGTCCAGGCTATGGGGTGCCGGGAGAATTGCCCCCCAACTGTCTCCAGAGTGTAGCAGTAAGATATCTGTTCAGGAGTGCTGTAAAGGCCTTTCAGAGAAAGGATCCTGAAAGCCTTTGTTCTGTGGACCACCTTTGCCGCTGGGATGATTCCTACTATAACTGTTTTCTCCTCTGCCTCGAGGGGTGGGGCTATTGCCAGAAGTGTTGGGTGAAAAGCCCGATTTGCAGAAATAGTTTCCTGTTTCCCTCCTGGTTTTTGGAAAAGCTCCTTTGGGAGGGTAGAAAACCATTTTCTACTGCAGACAAGGTTTTGCCCTCCTGCTTGCTTTTGGACAGTGTCTCTTTTTAATGTTCGGTCCAAAAAGGGTGGATCCAGCATTGAGAGCATTGACTGATTTAAAAGGACATTTTAAAGTGTTTCACAGAGAAGCATCCAGGCATGCTTTCTGGCAGCTATACTGGTGCCTGCTGCTGTTGATGCGCTATATGCCACATTTGAAATGAGGCCTACCTCATGTTCTGCAAGGACTGAAGAGTGGCCAGTTGCATGTCAACTGCTTTCTTTTCCTCTGCAGACAAGGACCCAGAGAGGGATTTGGGTAGGTCCTTTAGTCAAATTCCTCTGGAAGCTTGTTACATGAGCCAGATAATTCAGTGCTCTGAGACCAAAGGTCAGTGGAACTTATACCCACTTCCTAAACCCTCAGACTCGATGTTGGGAGGATGGGCAGTGGAGCTCTCCTCAGTAAGCTCTTTCTTGGTGGCAGCCACCACCACCATGGAATCTACTGCAGGACCCTTGCTCCAAAAGGGGTGACCTTTAGGGGATACCAGAATTTTGTCCAAATTCCAGTGGGATAGTTTCAACTACATATGGTTTCTTTCATGCCTGCTTAAAAAAAAAAAAAAATCAACCAGTTCGTCTGTGGGAGGGACCATCCAAGAGGTAGATGGGCCAGCCGCGAAAGCCTCAAGATATGGTTCCTCCTGTGAGAGGGCTTCAGTGTACCACCACCCTTTCTGCCTGGGAACTTCCAGAATCTCACCAAAGGCAATATCCTGAAGGAGTGATCTGAGGGACCCCTCTCCATTGAAATCGATATCCTTAATTAAAGACTCCTGCAAGAAGCCAAAGTGCCTCTTCTTGCACAAATGCTTCTGGTATCCCTTCACAGTGGGATAGTTTGGAGAGTTTTCCGAAGCCGATCAACTTGTCTTGAGTCTTTTGAGGGGATGACTTTCCTGATACTACAGAATGTGGAGGACAAGGACCCGAAGAGCTCAGTGGTGATAAAGGCTAGTCTGGACAGGCAAGGGAAATCTGCTGGCTAGACAGAGAGCATTCTTTTTCAAAGCCATCAAAAGCAGAAGCTGAGACCGGTCTCAACACCATCCCATTGGATATCAACACAGGCGGGCATTGAAGACCTGCTTGACTTTACTTTTGAGGTTGATGCCATAGCCTAGCTGAATAGTGCCAAAGGTCTGAGGGGAAGGGGTAGCTCTGAAACCTTGAGTTAAGCCTGACCCCAAGCTGCTGCCACTGCTAACATCTTGGATCAAAGTTCCTTTGAGGTCCAAACTCACTCAAGCTGATTTGATCAGGCATGGTTGGAATCCGCAAAGACCAAGCCTTTGGATCGGACAGACAGATCCCTAGGAACAGCTTGGATACAAGAAACTGGATTCCACGGGATAGATCAAGGAAGGAACTACAAGCTGATGATATGGTCCATAGCCCAAAAGGCTAACAGAGGTCAGAGCTGGGTGAACCTCCAGTTGGATATGGGTCTTGAGGAACTTTTCATTTTATCAACATCTGCTTCAGAGGGTCTCCTGGAGGTCTGTACTTATCTTAGGGGTGAAGTAGTGGAAGGGGGTCTGGATGTCCTATGGAATGGTCTTCCTTGAAAGAAGGTGATTGCAGCCTAGGAGAATCTGGTTCCTCGTGAGAAACGTGGTCTTTGGCGTGGAGAAATGTTGGATCCAATGGTGGCGACAGGCTTTGGAGCTGGAACAGGTTACTAAGGTTTCTGCAACTTTGAGAGTTTGGCCAGTCCCTGGAACATTTCTTTGGATCCTTGTGCATTCTCTTATCTTTGTCCCTAGACGTGTAAGCACACTTCTTGTCACTAGTTTTCTCGGAAGCTTTCTTGAAGGCAGGGGAAGATAACAATAGTGTGGAAGGGGAAACTTCTTCTGTGGCAAGGAGAAGCTCCTGAAGAACCAGCTTATTTTTTCTCTTTTTGAGGTCCTGAAATCAATAGAAGTACAAATAGACCACTGCTCATCTAAACATGAAGCCTCTTAATGCACACACTTAATGTGGAATTTTGTGGCCACAAGCCACGCTGTTTTTAAAAACAGTTTTTTTTTGTACTTCCTTATTATAGCAGCCTCACTGATATAGTAACGTTAGCAGTGATCAGTGTGATTACAGCAGTTTCGCCGTAACCGTTTCGGCAGGGGTTCTATAGTAAGGAAGTAAAAATAGCTAATTGGATTGCATTGAATGATGTACCATTATCAGCTGTCACTGCTTTAGAAATCTAAGTGTAAATATGTCAAGTTGTAAGGTATTACTGTAATAACATGCTGTACTACCTAACAGTAAACAGTAGCTCTACACTGAGTTAACAGCTCTTACTTCAGACGTGTCTACCTAGATGATCGTCTCTGTGCCTGTGTATACTAACTGTAATTTGTAAACTGACGTAACTTCTTCACAATCTGTGTTCACTGAGTATGTACTAATTGCAGTCTGTTGTGCACTATTAGCATACATATAAACTTACCGTAATATGGTTATGTAGATGCTTAATGTACAACTTATGAGGCTATCCCACTGGCCCATCTAAGAATAGTTTAAGAAAATAAATAAAAATCTGATCAACACAGCTGAAAATGAAGTTTTAAACTTTAATAAAACTGAAAACGTAAAATAAAAGGTAAGTGCTTTCACAGATACTCTGTCTGTTTCTTCACACCATATAAAAGCCACTAAAGGAAGAGCATTTAAAAATCTAACAAGGTCTAATCATTGAAACACATGCAGTCGGCTGACTCATGAGTGACTCAACCAGTCAAGTGTTTAGTATGGGCCAAGGTCCCAAAAGTGTAATTAAATGACACAGGGGGCAGGATTTCAACACTGGTTTCAATGAAATCGTCCCATTCAATCCTGGTGGAAGATGTGCTTGTAAAACTAGTATCCAGTGTAGCTCACTGCATTCTGTTATATTATTCTGATCTCCAATTCAGTGAAGTCAGCTCCAGCACAAAAAAATTCAGTACCTCGTTCCAATATATGTTTAGCGAGGTCATTGGTTACTTTCTTTTTATTTATATGCTCCATGACCCTTTCTTTTAGCATGCGATTCGTTTTGCCAACATAGAAGGCTCTGCAGACAGTGCAGTCTGTGTAATAAACCAGATCTTTACTCTTACAGTCAGCATAAAAGCATAAAAGTCTATCTCTATTATAAAACCAGTACTGGGTTGCAGAAATGAGGCGTTTGTTAATTTTAAGAAACTGAGCACTTTCACCCTTATTACGCATTCTTTCCTTTTACTGAAGTTTTATGAGGACTTTTGTGAAGAAGAGATACTTTCTTCATTTTCAACTAAACATAAATGTTCTTTTTATAATTTAACGCCTCAACAAGTTACAGAATTAGAATAGTTAAGATCTGCCCCCCCATCTTGAGATACAACTAGCAGATAAAGGTGGGGAAATAGTAATTATGGATAAGCAGTTCTACTTTGAACAGATGTATTCCATATTAAATGATGTCAAGACTTGTAAGAACATCACTGGACATTTTGTTAAAGCCATTATTGATAAAGTACGTGTTAGTCTGACCCACGTATGACTGGCCAGATTAATGAGGAAGTCTGACCTACGTATGACTGGCCAGATTAGTGAGGAACTACATGAATATTTTTATATTGAACATCCCATTGTTCCAATACTATATGGCTTACCTAAGGTACTTAAGGACCCTCTGCGACCACCTATACATCCTATTGTATCCAGCCGGGACTGGGTCACAGAATCTCTATCAGTCTTCTTGGAGAAGACTTTTAGACCTGCACTCAATAAGGCAGTGACAGTATTTAAAGATACCAAGTCTTTCTTAGAGGAGATTTTTTCTTGGTATGATCAATATGATGGGAATTGTGACTATGCTTTTGTCACACTAGATGTAGCTTCACTGTTTACAGTGATACCCAACGATCGGGGCATTGATTGTGTGAGGCAATTCCTTGGTAACAATACTTACTGGCCAGTGAGCAAGGTCAATTTGCTATATGAATTAATTGAACTTGTACTTGGAAATATCTTTGTTTTCAACAATGACTTTTATATCCAGCAGACAGGAGCTGCGATGGGCATGGCATGTGCTAACACTTGTGCTAACTTGGCCTTTGCTTGCTGGGAACAGGAGTATGTATTGCACAATGTTTTTGTGGGGAATATCCTGTTCTACAGGCAATTTGTGGATGATGTCTTTCTTGTATGGAAAGAAACAGAATATAACTTGAATAGATTTAGATTTTTTTTTACACAAGACAACTGATTTTGAAGTTTAGTTATTGCTTTTCTCATGGAAGTATAGACTTCCTCTATGTTACAGTTGATGAGGGAGAACTGGAATGTTGCCACACTTGTCTCTACAGGAACCTCCCAGAGGCCTCAGCTTTTACCATCAGCACAATGTCTATCAAGGGAGTCTCCCTGCCTTCCTCAACTGCCTACTGTAGTCACAGTTGAAGTTGTGGTCAGATGACTGCATCCTCTTGTCACCCCTTGACAACCAAACCAAAGAAAATCATTTAATTTGCTTCGCCACCACATCTTCAGATCAAAGCCTAAGACCTCCTTAAAACAGCACAGGAGTTTATGGCCTTCATGAAATGTAGACAAGTCTATCTCAGAAGCCCCTCCCTCTTCTTGAAAAGCCACTTCCTTCTTTGTTTAGGTGAAGATTTCTCTAGCTCCTAGGATGAGGAGGAATGGTCTTATTCTGGCCATTTTCCACCTCAAACTTCCAAGACCTGGACTCAGATAACATGCTCATGTCTTACCCCCCCCCCCCCCCAGGACCTTTCCTTTGAGGATACTCTATATAGAATGGAGGACGCTTTCATTTGGGAAAGTAAGCAGTTTTGCCAGGCCCAGACTCTGTGCAGGGAACTCCCAAGATTATCTTCACCCAGAACACTGGCTATTCCTTCTGTATACGTTGTATTAGATAATGTCTTCAAAGATGTAAATCTGCACACTGACTGTTTTCCCCCTGCTTCAAGAAAATCAGACTCATTTTACAGAGTGCTTGAAACTTACAGGTCTGTCTATAAAAGTCTGAAGGGCAATCCTTCTGTTGTCTCCACTGAATCCACAAATAGTGTACCTAATGGACCAGCAAGACATCCCCTGCTTAATGCCAAGGAAAGCAGATAACTAGGCAGATTTGGGAGGAAACCCTACTCCCTCTGCCAACCTGGCAATAAGAGCTTTGAATTGTCATTTCCATGCTTAAGTACCTTGAATCTCTTCAAGATAAAATGATAGCTAAGGTAGACTCTATTGCAAATAGAACCTTATCCAAGTAAATCCAGTAGATAGCCGGAGAAGCTTTACAAGTCTCAAAACATTCCCTAAAATGTGGCTGTGACGCTTTTAGATGCTTCTTGCAGAGCAGCTGCCACAGGTTCTGTCATCTGCAGACATGCATGGCTCAGGATCCAGCCCCTGTCAGATCAGGTGACGGCTGACTCTTAGATCCCCCATTGGACAAGGAACTCAATTTAGTCTGCCAGCTGAACAGGTATTTGAGAAACTAAACAAAGGAAATCAAATTTGAAGCTGAAAGATTTTGCCTGTTTCTGACCCCAAGGTACAGTAGGGATTGCCCTTCAAAACCTTGGTCTCTCCCACCTAGATAAGAATAGGAGAGGCCTTCCAGTGGTGAAAGACCAAGACAATCTAAGAGATGGCAAGCAGGTCAGTCACAAAAGGCAGGGGGCTTCAAGTAACCCACCCAGCACCGACAGCAACTGTAACTTGTTCTACCCTACTCTCCCTTACCCATTCCTCTCCCTCCCAAACCTCTAGCAGGAAAACTCTTCTCCTTTCTAAACCAGTGGAAATCCTATCCCCAGTGACCAGTGAGTCCTCAGCATCCTAGAAAAAGGGTACTATATTCAATTTAGAGAAAATCCACCCTTGTTGGACATCCAGAAACACCAAAAGAGCAAGAAAGTCTCTTACCACCTATCCTCTGAGAGCTGCATTAACAAAGATCCAGTCAGTCTGTCCTTCCAGAACAAGAAGGAATATGCTTCTACTGAAGGATTTATCTAGTCCCAAGAAAAGGTCACTTGAGACCCATCATGGACCTCTAAAAGTTAAACATGTTCCTCAGCATCCTGAAATTCAATATGCTTACACTGCAGAAGTTATTGTCCATGATCTTCCAAGATGCCTTCATAGTCACCAAAGACCTAAAGGTTGCTTACCTCCATGTCTCCTTTGTAGACAGTCACAGAAAGTGCCTATGATTTTTTTATCAGGCTCACACTTCCAGTTCTGTGTTTTACCTTTTGGGCTGTCTACTGCTCCAAGAGTTTTCACAAAATGCCTAACTCCTCTGATAGCACAATGCAGAACTCGAGGAGTTTATATTTATCCCTACTTAGATGACTGTCTTCATCAGGGCAGATCAACTCTAGAGAACTGGGTGCCTTTAAAGGTTACTGTAGACTGTTTTCTGAAGATAGGTCTTGCCATAAATCTTCAAAAATCTCCATTTATCCCTTAGAGAAGGATCCTGTTCCTGGGAGCCATCATGGAAGAGAAAGCGTTCCTTCCTCAAAACAAGGTTGCTTTGTTAATGGACAACCTGACCGGTCTGCTTCTGAAGCAGCTAATTACTGCAAGAGAATTTCTGTGGATACTAGGGTACATAGCATCATGCATCCTCTTGATTCCATTTGCAAAGTTACACATGAGGAAACTTCAGTGGTTTCTTAAAAAAAAAAAAAAAGTTTGGGACCAGCACTCCCAACCCCTGGGGATTCCCGCTGCCCCTCCTTCCATGTCTGAAAAAGAATTGCCATGGTGGAAGAACACCATACAAAGGCACCCAGGAGCAAATTTCATGCTGCCAGAAGCAGACAAGACCATTACTATAGACAGGTTAGACATCGCTTTGGGGGGCAGCACTTGGGTCCACTGAAAGTACAAGGCATTTGGTCTCCACAGAAAAGAAAGTTGCATATAAATCTGAAGGGGTTACTAGCAGTCTGCCTGGCCATAAAAGCCTTTCAACAAAACTTGAGCCCAGGGACACAGCAAATCTGGATGACAGCATCACAGTTGTGGTACATAAACAAACAAGGAGGATCTTTGTCCTCCTCCCTGTGTAGCCTTGCCAGGAAAATTTGGATGCTGGCTGAAGAGATGGGGTTGACCCTCATAGGTTGTATTCCAGGCCAGAGCAATTCCCTAGCAAGTTCTCTAAGCAGAGACCTAGACGCCAACGAATGGATGTTGAAAAGAGAGGTCTTTTTGGATCTGACTGTACAGCGAGGGGTCCCCTCAGTAGAGGTGTTTGCCTATCTCCACAAAAAATAACTGCAGAAGATCTGCTAAAGAACACAACAGACATAATCTTATAAGATGGATGCATTCTCCTTCCTGTGGACAGACTGTTTCCTGTATAAATTTCTTCTCTTGCCCTTGATCCCCAGAGTACTAACAAGAATAAAGGCAGACAGACCCAATGTGATCATAGTCACCCCTTTCAGGCTGAGACAACACTGGATGTTTTTCGTGTTTCACTGTTGCAGTCATTGCATTTGGGTTATCCTGCTGACAGGTTGCCCTCAGTCGGCCTGAATTCCAAAGTCTTGGGTCCTGCGTTGGTTGCTGTCGCCTCTTCCCTGATGTCAGGTAGTCAGGGGTATAAAAGATGCAGCCGACGTCATTTTCTTCAGTCTTTCTTGCCGCACGGTGCCCGAAGCAGAAGCAGTTTGCAAGTGCCGGTCGGCCGACTCATGAGATTTTCGTGTTCGAGTTTCAGATCCGAAGTCTTCATTAAAAGCTAAGTACCCCATTGGGGAAACTTTTTTTTTTGCTCCAGACCGATGTCAGAAAAAGTTAATTGTATTTCTTGTGGGAAGCAAATACTTCATAAGGGCTTACTGTATTCCTTGCCTAGGCCCTGACCACGATGTTTCTAGTTGTCTGTTTTGTGCTAGATTTAACCAACGCACTATTAAGCGTCGGTATGATTTTGCATTAAGCTATTTTGGGCGAAGATTTAATTATACAATGTCGTCTGATAGCCATCAGACTACCGAAGTTCACAAAAAAACGCAAAGAAAAAGAAAAAGACAGGCAACCGAGGTCCAAAACCGATGACTAAGCTTCTCCTAAGCAAGTTGCCGGTTCTCTGAGGCGTTTTCGCAGCTCCCTGACGCCCGCTACTTTAGAGTCGCAGGCCGCTACCGACTCCCACGTGGAGTCGGCCAGGCCGCTGGAAACTCAAAGTAATGGAGCCTCGGAAATTATTCTCTCAGATGGGTCCGGAGCCGCTGAGCAGGCATTGGCTTCTGAGGGTGTAGTCAGACCTAAATAATTCTATATTAAACAGACTTCAAAGGCAAAGACTAACACTCCTTTAAAGGCAAAGAAACAAGTTCACCAGCCACATGGACAGGCCTCCATGCCCAAAAAAACAGATGCTCAAAATGGCCGAAGACTTAATTACCTTGATCAGGGGTTCCCATCCCCCTCCTGATAAGAGGCCTAGGCAAGAGACAGACTATGAATCTTTAGATCAGGTTTCCATTTCTCCTGATTCCTCTTCTGATCAGGAATATTCTCTACCCCCCCTATGAAGACTCTGATGCTGAAGAATCATTTCCTTCAGCTCCTCCTCCTGAGGACTACTCTTTTGAGGAAACCTTGCTTACCATGAGGGAGCACTTACACTGGGAGAGCCAAGATTTTTCAGAATCTAAGAAGAGGCTCAGAGATTTCCTTTTACTACCTCAACACAGGCCTCTAGCTTTTCCACCTGTGTTAGACATTGTAGATGTGTTCTCAGAGTCTAGTCTGACCCCTGACTCCTTACCTCCAGCTCCTGTTAAGCCGGACAGGTACTTACAGGGTCCCTGACTCTCATAAATTTCTTTTCAAAAACCCTACTGCAGACCCAGAAACTATTTCTCAGTGTCTGAAAGGGGTCAAGGCTTCCACTGCAAAAAACCCGACCCCCTCTGACAGGGATTCTAGGGCACTGGATAGATGGGGAAAAAAGATTTACACATCTGCTACCTTAGCTATAAGGGCCTTAAATTGCCAGTTTCACATGCTCAAATATCAGCAATATATCATGCCACTGCTTAAACAAAAAATTATGGTAAATTCTGAATGTGCAGAAAACAAAGAAATGCAGGATTTATTGCATGCAGCTGAACAAGTTGGAAAGCATACTTTGCAATGTGGTTTTGATTCTCTGGAGGCCTCCTGCAGGGCCGCTGTTATGGTTTCTATCATTAGAAGGCATGCTTGGTTAAAGGAACAAAATCTGCCTGATCATGTTAAAGCAAAATTATTAGATGCTCCGTTACATGATACCTTATTTGGTGTTAATGCAGAAGAAGTGCTAAAGAAAATGGAAGATGAAGCTAAATCTATGCAAACGGTCAAGGATTTCTTACAGGTACAGCCACTTAGATTTAGCAGACACTGGCCTACAAAGAATTGGTCCTTTCCAGTCTCAGACAGACCTCAAAGGGGCAGATCCAGACGCCCTAGAGGCAGATCACAGCCGCAAGGTTCCTACAGGTCTAAGCAATGGGGTGCTTCTACCTCCAAAGGTGGAGAAGACAAATCACAACCATATAGGAAACAGTCCGAATGACTTCCCCTTGCCTGCACCAAGCACTTATCTTCTGGCAACACCCTTCGGGGGAAAACTAGCACTTTTTTCTCAAAATTGGCACATTATAATCCAGGACAAATGGGTTCTAGACATAGTGTCACAAGGCTACAAGTTTCACTTCCATACCCTGCCAAGGGCAAACGGTTGGCCAGACCTGCCAAAACATCAATGGGCAGAGGCTCAAAAACAAGTCGCAGCTCTCATGGACATGAAGGCTATTCAACAAGTGCCACAGCAAGAGCAGGGACAAGGATTTTACTCGACTGTTCTTGGTACCCAGAAAGGACAAAGCATGGAGAAAAATACTGGACCTATTTAGTCTAAACACTTTCCTGGATATACCAAAATTCAAGATGTTGACCTTGCAGCAGCTTCTGCCCATGCTGGGCAGCAAGGCTTGGCTCGTGACTTTAGACCTAAAAGAGGCATACCTGCATGTCCACATCAGACAATTATGCAGAAGATACCTCAGATTCAAGGCTGGCTCAAAGCATTACCAATTCTCTGCACTGCCCTTTGGCTTATCTACTGTGCCCAGGGTCATCACAAAGTGCCTGGCACCAGTAATTGCTTACTGCAGACAAAGAGGAATACAAACATATCCTTACTTGGATGACTGCCTCATACAAGCAGAGAACAAGGACATTCTACTACAGCATCTGACGTTTGTGAAAATACTTTTAACATGCCTAGGGTACACGGTCAACAAAAAGAAATGAAAACTAGTACCCTCTCAAGAGATAATATTCCTGGGTGCAAGCTTAAATAGAACTGCCCAGATGGTTTATCTCACTCCAGACAAACAAAGGCAACTGACTACCTATTTCAAGGAAATGGCAACAAATGCCCAGTTATCTGCAAGAAAAATTCTGCAGGCTTTGGGCTTCATGGCATCCTGCACCTTACTAATGCCATATGCAAGACTGCATATGAGGAAAATTCAATGGTACCTGAAAAGTGTCTGGGCACAACATTGCCACAGCCTGGAAACAATGATTACTCTCATTCCCTGCCTGCAACAGGAGTTTCGATGGTGGGCAAAGGCTTGTCACCAAAACAAGGGACAGCCATTCTCACTACCCCCAGCCAGGCAGAGCCTAACGACGGATGCATCAGATTATGCCTGGGGGGGCACACATGGCAGGAAAGAGGCATTCCAGGGCACCTGGTCCACAAACCAAAGGCATCTACATATCAATCAAAGAGATGCTAGCTGTTCAAAATGCTCTGACAGCCTTCAGGGACCTATTTCATCCGGGACAACTACTGATAAAGACAGAAAACACCACGGTCATGTGGTACATAAACAAGCAGGGGGGCACTCATTCTTACCCCCTTTGCAGACTAGCCATGGCTTTATGGGACACAGCATTGACCTACCAAGTTCATTTGCAGGCACAATTCCTGCCAGGAAAGGAAAATACTCTGGCAGACGAACTAAGCAGAAACCTCATGGATCCCCACGAGTGGCACCTGGATCCACAAGTCTTCAGCATGATAACAAAGAAATGGGGACGCCCGGACATAGATTTATTTGCCTCCCCTCACAACAATCAACTAAAAAGATTCTGCACAAGGACCTTTCACAGACAAGCTTGGAAAGTGGACGCCTTATCTTTCAACTGGACAAACCTGTCAGTATATGCCTTTCCTCCACTGCCTCTCCTCCCCAAGGTACTCCTAAAGGGTCAGACAGGAGAAACCAAAAATGATTATGATTGCCCCAGACTGGCCCCACCAGTACTGGTATCTGAGCTTACGGAACTTGTCCCAATGCCCAGCCTGGACCTTACCTCAAATACCTCCTCTACTATCCCAGCAAAACAATAAGATTCTGCACAGCCAACTCAGGATTCTAAACCTGGCAGCATGGCGGATAATGTAGCCATACAAACCACACCTCTCGGTAAAGCTGTGATGGATGTCATTTTAGAAGCCAGAAGCCTAGTACTAGAAAATCCTATGCTGGGAAATGGAAGAGGTTTTGTGCTTGGAACCAAACTCAAGGAACTGATACAGCTGTCCCAAATATTCCTCAGATTTCTCAATATTTAACTGAGATGCTGGACAAAGGCCTATCTTTTTCATCAATTAAAATCCATGCCTCTGCCATTTTGGCTCATTACAATACAGAGCCATCACTCTTTTCTCATCCTTTATTAAGGCAGTACCTCAGAGGAGCCAAAAACTTAAGGCCTCCAAGGAGAACGCCAGTACCTGCATGGGACCTGAATTATGTCTTGGAAAAACTCACCTTGCCTCCTTTTGAGACAGCTGCTACTGCGGATATAAAATTCTTATCTTGGAAAACAGCTCTGCTTCTAGCAATAACTTCTGCAAGACGAGTTTCAGAGCTACAGGCTCTCATGGCTGTGGAACACTTTATCATTTTTTATCCAGACAGAACAAACCCTACATTTATGCCTAAGGTGGTATCCAGTGTAGCCCTTAACCACACTATTCATTTGCCAACTTTTTATCCAAATCCACAGAACATGGGGGGGGGGGAATTCTGCATTCTTTGGATGTACACAGACAACTTAGATTCTATGTTTTCAGAAAGACAGATCAATTACTAGTGGCATATGCCACAGCATCACAAGGAAAGGCCATCTCCAAGCAGACTATTTCAAAGTGGATAGGTCACTGCATTCGTTTCTGCTACTCACAGCATGGCAAACCAGTGCCTAAGGGCATTAGGCCACATTCAACCAGAGCTGCAGCCTTTCTCAGGGGAGTACCAACCAAAGACATTTTAGAGGCTGCTACTTGGAGTTCAGTGCATACCTTTTACAAAACATTACAGTCTGCCTCTTTACTCTAAATCCAGGTCAGGCTTTGCCACTGCAGTTCTGCAAGGCCTCATAGCAGCTCCTAATGCTGTTTAGCTCCAGCCCCCCAACCATAGCTTTGGGACTCAACCCAAATGTAATGACTGCAACAGTGAAACACGAAGAACATAGTACAGTTGTGTACACTTACCATAAATGTAGATGTTAGTGTATTCACTGTTGCAGTCCAGGTTACCCGCCCGCCATCCCCTTTACTTTTGCTGGAACTTATCTTTACTTCTGTAATCTATACAACCTAGGTGGTGTATTTGCTTATAGATGAAGGTAAACCTTATTTTGGTGCATGTATGTTTTATTTACATATTTTTTGCCTACCCTTTTGGGGGCACCTGACATCTGGGGCAAGAAAAACTAAAGAAAATTGCGTTGGCTGCATCTTTTATACCCCTGATGACCTGACGTCAGGGAAGAGGCGACAGCAAGAGGCGACAGCAAGACTTTAGAATTCAGGCCGACTGAGGGCAACCTGCCAGCAGGATAACCCAAATGTAATGACTGCAGCAGTGAATGTTAAGTGTACACAACTGTACTTTATTACTCCTCCGGACTCCTCAGTGAGAGGAGATTCTGTACCTTGCTGCAGGAAATAGATTTCGTCAAGCAGCTCAAGGGGTCTCTCCAATCCCTACCTAGCCACCCTCAAGTTAACTGCCCGGAGGACTAGGTTTTGACACCTAGGATGGCATCCTTTTCCAAGGAGGTGCTGCCCATTCTAAGGGAAGCAGTAAAGCTCAGTGCCAGGAAATTGTACATGACAAAATGGAAAACATTTTCTGTCTGGTGTCACATCTTTGACACTGACCCTGCTCAAACAGAAATCAGCTCAGTCTTTCAATACCTTTTGGCCTTCTTTGCATTAGAGCTTTCCTATTCCATCATTAAGGTGCATGCATCTGCAATTTCAGCTTGCCTGCACAGTCATCCAGCTATGTTCTTATACCCTGTTATGAAACTTTTTCTAATAGGTGTGACTAACTTGAGACTACTCAGAAGGAACTCCATTCTGCTTTGGCATCTAAATTATGTTTAGAAAAATTAACGTTGCCTCCCTTTGAACCTGCTGCCACTTCACCTGGAAGACCCCCTTCCTCATAGACATTACTTCAGCTAGGAGAATTTCTGAGCTACAGGCCATCATGTAAAGAGTCTTTTCCTGCCTTCCATTGGGATAGGGTCACCCTCGGAACAAACCCATCCCTTATACCTAAAGTGGTATCAGAACTTACTTTAAACCAGGTTATCTACCTGCCAGTCTTTTTCCCAAATCCACAGAACAGAGCAGAGCAAGTCCTTCCTTCTCTGGATGTGCACAAGATTAGGTATTATCTAGAAAGGACAAAAAACACTAATAGTGCAGAGCAATTGCTGGTGGCTTTTGCAGAGGGTAAACCGGGCAAACCAGTCTCCAAATAAAATTTCACTAAATGGATAGCTAATTGCATTGTTTTTTTACAAACACCTTGGCAAGGATTTACCTGGCCATATTAAACCCACTCCACCAGACATGGGGCAACTACCATTGCTCTCCTCAAAGGAGTTCCACCCAAGCCATCCTAGAGGCAGCCGCATGGAACTCTGCGCACAACTTCACAAAACAATTACCTAGGAATTGTCTGAAGGGCTAGAGCAAGTTTTGTTTGCAGTCATGCAAAATCTTATTTCCTAAGGTCATACAAGTAACCCACCACAGAATTTTTAGCTTTGGGAGTTCTCCCAAGAATTCGTATTACAACAATGACTGCGAAGAACATAGTAGAGTTGTCACATTTACCGTAGTTGTAGATGTTCGAGTAGATGAATGTTACAGTACACACACGCACGTGGACACACACCCTCCAGCCCTTCTATCTGCTGACCACTTGTCTCCCCCTTGTGGGAAGCAAGCTCAGAAGAGCCTTTTCTGCAAGCAGTACTTTTATCCCCATAATTCCCTCTGTGCCTCCTGTGTTTTTCCCTCATCACTTAAATCCAGACAGCTGGGGAGGTTGTGCTGTCCTTGGCATCAGACTGCCCGTTCTCTGCTTCGAAAGACCTAAAGATGGTGCTTATGGATGCCCTGCTTATACCCTGATGTGTAGATGTCTGTCTTTTGGAGTCCTTTGGCTAGCGATGATGCATAGACTGGAAATTGGACCAGTAGCACGCTTCTGCATGGCAGGAAGACCCAAGAATCATTACTGCAACACTGATCTATTATCTTCAATTGCAAGTGCAACACGACTGTACTTTCTTTTACTTTGCTCTGTCTGTTGGAGTTTATTTTAACAATTCATTCTGAGCTTGCACATCATGATGTTTTGCTTTTACATAAATAAAATAATAAAATCACTGTGTTGCAGCCAAAACTCTCCACAACCTTTCAAAGGTATCAAACGTTTTATTAAGACGTAAAAATGTTTAAAAAATTATTAATTCCCCCACATCCCATTTTTCCTGTGCATGAAAAAAAATGTTGATTTCTATATTTATTGTGCTGAAAACTGTTATTATGACCATTAAGAGTTATAAAGGAAACTTCTTTCATTCCTGTACATATACTCTTCTTTTAAGGGTGGCTGTGGGTATGGGTATACCCCCTCCCCCCAAACAATTTTCATTCCTGTACATGTACTCTTCTTTGTAAGGGTGGCTGTGGGTATGGGTATACCCCCTCCCCCCAAACAATATTTTGTTCTTTTTGTTTTAAAATGTATGCTCTGTTCTCTTTATACTCTTTTAAATCCCTTTGTTTGTAACGTTTTGCATTTTTGTCAGAAATGGTATTACACTTGTTTTCCATCATTGTAAACTGTTTAAAATACAGATTTTAATATTGTGAAAACAATAGATCATTTTTGATATCATTATTTAAAGTGTCAACTTCACTAATCAAATGACACAGTTTAGAATCATTGCATAAAACAATATTTTCCACAAGCTCTAATCCATACTTATTAAACATTTCAGAGAATTCAGTAATACGTTTTTCATCATATTCTATCCCAAAAGGAAATTTATAAACCCTTAGGCCTTATGGCACAATTTGTTTCTGTAAACATTCATTTAAATAAGTGTTCTCCATTTGGAGATTTCTAACATCAAAATTTTTTTTCTCTAAAAGGAAAATGTTTTCTTTCAAAGTCCCAGTCTTTGTTGCATATTTCACAGTCTTTATATTGTTTCCCATATTCTGTTGGTCATTAAAAACAAAAGGCTTTTTAAAAAAAATGTCTGTATCCACTTTCAGTCCCATCCACATTAAATCGTCGTGTAACTGCAGTATTAAAGCCAAAACCCCTTTCCCCCTCATTATGTAAAACAGTACCTGTGGTTTTTGGCCTTGCACCGGTTCCATGCATTGCCTAAAGGCCTAAGGGTTTATAAATTTCCATTTGGGATAGAATATGATGAAAAACTGATTATTGAATTCTCTGAAATGTTTAATAAACGTGGATTATCATGTTCATGGAAGCCTTGTGTCGACCATGCGGCGTAGAGATGGTGCAGCAGCACCACATGCATAGTAATGAAGGCATGCTGCCGTAACGGCCACGTGCATAGGAAACGTATACGAGTGCAGGGGGTGGGTCCAAACGCTGCACGGAGGCGTGAACATGTCGGCTGCATACGCACAACCTAAAATGCTGACTAGTACAGTCTGCCTCTAATAGTAATCACTCCTGTCAGTGTCCGTGGATACTGAAATGTATTCAAAGCATACAAGACAGTTTTGCTGACACCAAAATAAAAAGTAAACATAAAGGCACGTAGCTGAATATTGAGAAACAGAATAAGCAACTAAATGCTACAAGAATAAGCTTTCATTTAGGCAAATAAGTAAAGTTCTAACCTTTGTACTGACCGTGGGTATGTGCAGGCCTGTACTGATGTGTGTCCCGAAAATGCCCCACTTTGGCCATTTGAAAAGGTGGCAACCCTAGTTCACGTAAGCGGGTATGCAAGCGTGTATGCCTGACGTTAAGTGGCGGTGATGCAACGGTATGGGAAATGTAAATAAGCATGTAGGTGTATCTGCATGTGTATGTACAGACCTATATGTATAATATGTGTATATATATATATATATATATATATATAGGTTTATATATATATATATATATATATATATATATATATATATATATATATATATATATATATATAGGTTCATACTAGGCTATCTGCCCTAGGGCATTTATAAGCCTAGCCAGAGTATGTTTGGCTTTCGCCACCCATTTTAAATTAATTTTGCTATGCCCTTTTTCGAGGTTAGTATACTGTGCCTCTGTCTAACAGTGACACAGAAGTGATACCCGGGGTAAACCTATGATCTCCCATCCACTCATCAAGACTCCTCTTGAAGAGAGTCAATGAGGGACTTTGCCTAACCTGGACTGGGATTTTATTCCACAGTGAAGGGAGCCTCTGGGTTATGAATCTGTCCCGCCAGCATGTCCTATTTATTTCAGTGCTGAGGTTCAAGTCTCTCGAGCGTGTAGCTCGATGGGATTTGGATTTTTTGAGGTGCAGCATGTCCCTTAATTCCGGGTTGGACATGGCCTTATACGTCAGGCACAGGTCACCTCTGAGCAGGCGGTATGCCACTGAGTAGAGCTGGAGTTTCTTTAACCAGGCAGCATATGGCATCTGTTTGAGCCCTTTGATCCTCTTGGTGAGGTACTTTTGGGGTCTTTCCAGTTCCTGCAGGTGTTTGGTAAGGTACATCCCAAAAGGGGCATTGTACTCGATTGTGGGCCTGATGAGGGATGAGTAAAGAGGCACGATGACCTCCCCTAATCTAGATGTGAATCCCTTCATAATTAGGTGGGCTATATAAAATGTTTTTCTAACCACTTTGGCCACGTGGTTGTCACATGAGAGATTGCTATCAACTTGGGTCCCCAGGTCCCTAATTACTTCTTCTGTACTTAATGGATTACCACCTATGTGGTAATTTGTGGGCACTTTGTTTTTGCCAAAGGGGATGACTATACACTTTTTGGCATTTAGCTTGAGGCCATGGCTCTGGCACCAGTTGTCTGTTTCTATGAGGCCCTTTTGGAGGATGCTTGTGTCGGCTGGAGAGTCGATTATGGCGCCCAGTTTGCAGTCATCTGCGAACTTGGTCAGCCACAGTCCTTCCGTGTTGGCCTGTACCTCCGAAATATATACCAAACAAGAGTGGTCCCAGGACTGAGCCTTGTGGGACGCCACTTGTAACTGGTTTGGAGTCTGACATGGCTCCAGCAATTCTAACCATGTGGGTTCTGTCCTTGAGCCAGTTTGCAACCCATCTAGTGACATAGGGTTTATATTTAAGCTGGTGAGCTTATCTATAATGCCAGTGGGGTATTGTATCGAAGGCTTTTGCGAGGTCCAGATAGGCTGTGTGGACCACCTTCCCTTCGTCAATGGCCTTGGTGACTGTTTCAAAGAAGTCAACCAGGTTTAAGAGGCAGGATCTGCCCTTAACAAAGCCGAACTGGGTAGGATCCAGTGTCTGTAGGTCCCCAATATCTTTATTTATGAGGTCCATGATGATCTTTTCCATAGCTTTGCAGACCAAGCTAGTCAGGCTTATGGGGCGATAGTTTCCAGGGTCCGTTGAGGCACCACCTTTGTGGAGAGGGACCACTGTTGCTGTACTCACTCTTTGGGTACATATCCTGTAGTAAGGCTGAGATTGAACAGTAGTTTTATATTTGGGTTTAGCTCTTCTTGGAGTTCATGTAGGACGCAGCCTGGGACACCGTCTGGTCCCATTGATGCTGTGGTTTTGCTTTGGAGACGGCGGCTCCCACCTGAGCATCTGAGATGTCAGGGGCAGCACTCTGCTGGGATAGATATTTGCCCTTTTGGTGGGGAGGGAGAAGTTTGCCTGAACCTGTCAGCTAGGATGTTGGCAATGTCTGTGGGATCGGTGTATTTTTTGTCATTTTGGACTAATTCTGAGCATATCTGGGAATTCCCACCCAGGTTCCTAACATAACTAAAGAAAGCCTTGTGATTATCCTTAGTGTCCTGTGTCAGTTTTCTCTTGAAGCTGGCCTTTGACGATTTTATGAGTGCCCTTAGTTTTTTGCTAATACTGATCAGAGATGCCTTCCCTTTTGGGATTTTGCTCTATCATGTAGTAGCTTTCTCCTTCTATTGTATAGTTTGTTTATGGCTGGGGTCCACCAGACTTTGAAGGATTGGGTCTTGGTTTTATTTGGGATTGCATGATCCACGCATTCCTGAAGGTGTTCATAGAATGCATTTATAAAGGATTCTGCGGTCTGGGCATTATTTTCCACAGGCCGTGGGCTTTGAAGGATTCCACCTCGGTTTTGAGGAGTGTGAAATTTGCTTTAGAGAAGTTTTTCACTGTGGTTTTCTGGGCAGGGGGTGGGTCGGGATGTGAATATCCAGTGAGATCAGTTTATGGTCTGATCTTACCAGTGAGGGATACACTTCTGGTCTGGAGCATAGAGTCCCCATGTTGGTGATGATCAGGTCCAGTATGTTTTCCCCTCTTGTGGGAGTGGTAACAAGTTGTTCCATAGCATTTGAGTTTATGAATTCTAGGAACCTTTGGGCAAGGGTGTTGGAGCTAGAGTAATGCTCCCAATCTATGTTTGGGTAGTTGAAGTCGCCCAATATAATGGTGTTCGGAGCGACCTTCATATTTTCCAGTGTTCTCAGGAAGGCCGAGTGGGGTTCCTGGGTTTGGGAGGGTGGTCTGTAGCAGACTATAAACTGGAAGGCAGTTTTACCCACTGTTAGTTGCACATGGATAGTCTCTGATGCTTCGTGGTTTGCCACCAACCTGGAGGTGTGGGTATCTTTGATGAATATCGATAGTCCCCCTCCTTTTGTGGTTCGGTCCAAGTTTTGGGGCCGAAAAGCATGGTATGAGGTATAACCTGGTAGTGCTGGGGTGCTCTCGGGAGTCCTGAACCAGGTTTCTGTTACTGCACAGATATCGATGTTCTCCATGCTAAGGAGAGTTTTGAGTGCATGCATCTTGAGGTTTAGACTTCTGGCGTTGAGTAGCATTACTCTTAGTTTCTTATCCCTTGTGATACCTATGGAGGTGGGTTTGTCTTTTGAGCCTTGTCTAGAAAAGGCACTATGGGGGTAGCAAGAGCCTTTGCCAATATCCGAAAGCCCAGGGGTGACAGGTGCAAGCCGTCCCTAGCAAAGCATCGTGGCTTGTCGTGCATATCATCCCAAGCTGACAGGCATTGGATCCCCTTTGAATGACACCAATACTTAAGCCAATTGTTGAAATTGATCATCTTGTCTTCATGTTGTGGCATCATTCTTGGTGAGGGTAAGATGCTACTCAAGGTCAGGGTCATACCAGCCTGGGCTACATGCTCAGAGAGCTCCTCTATGTCTCTTCATGTAGTCCAGGGAGGTACGTCTCAGGTCATTCACACCAGCATGGACAATGACTGAGTCATATTTGTACTTGCCTTGGAGTTACCTGAGTGCTTGTGTTATGTGGCGGATCCTAGCGCCAGACAGGCTGCTCACCGTGACCACCTCCTTGTTCAGTCTGGTGAGCGGGACGTCGGTGTGCCTGACGATAGTCACCTATTACAAGTGTATCAGGTGTGTTGTTTAGCCTTAAGGGCTGTGACTGTTCGGCACACTGGCTTTGTGAGATATGTGTTGCACGTGTTTTGTTTTGGGGTAGCGGTTGCTTGGGTGTCTGCTTTGGAGGTCTCTGCTGCTTAGGCAGATCTTTATTTAGAGCCTCCGAGTATGTTTTTGTGTGATTATGTGTTTGGTTTACTGACGTGGTAGGTCTATGTGAGACTGGAATTGTAGTGAGTGTGGTTTCCTTCTCCAACTGACTGGTTATGCCAGTACTGAGTTGAGAGAGCTTAGCCTCCAGTTTGGCTATATGGTTGCATCTCTCACATGTGTTGGAATTTGTTGGGAGGAGGAGAGGGTTGTCTGTGTACATGAGGCAGTTGTAACATTGCCTCAAGATTCCCATATTCACCAGCTGGACCGGAGAGGAGATTGACAACTGACCTTTGGACATGCTAGAATAATATTGGGAATTCCTTTATAATTGAAAACGAGGGCCAATGGGGAGCGAGGGTGTAGTGCTTTTAATTTTTAGTGCTGACTTATAATTGCTTTAGTGAGCAAGTGCCAGGTAACAAGTGCAATATGTTACAGGTAACTTAAATGCAAAAACGACAGACAGTAACTTTCTTTCAAGCGAAGCAAGGAAATAAGTACAGTAAGCAATGCAGATATCACTAGGGATCCACAGAAGCTGAGAAGCCGCTTTTAGGTGGAATTAGCGTTCCAGGGAAATAACAAGCATACAAACAAAGCTAGATTCAGCAGGCCTGGATCTAGTCTATGCTACAGCAAACAAGGTGTACCAATTTCAGTAAGATACAGTTCAAATATTCAGGCACTATAAACCTTTAACCAGAAATTCCCAGCTCAGAAGGGCAGAGTCCAGCCTCTCCTCCCACAAGAGTGCAGACCACGAACCCTCTTAATGTAAAATAACTGGCCTGAAAGCCCAAGTGCTTAAACCAGAATTAATATACTTTTAGAATAACAGACACTGAGCCCTCAATCAGCAGTTCCCAACTTAGAAGGATGTAAGCTACCTGTTCTGCCACTACAGTGCAGACCACAAACCCTCTCAATGTAAAACAACTGGTCTGAAGCCCAAGTGTTTAAACTAAAAGGCTTAGAATGAGTTACACCAAGCAGTAATAAATACAATTGAGAACTTTTAAGATGACGCAAAAGCAAAATAAAGTAGGAAGAAACACAAGTACAGTAAAAGCAGAAGAATTTTTTTTTTTTTTTTTTTTTTTTTAGAAAAGTAGCAAAAGCAGTAGTAAATACAATTCTCATGCAGTGCAAGCTGGCACACTTGAATATGTAGCAATATTAGTCCACACACAGTTTGAAAAAACGTAATTAAATTAAAAAGGACTAAAAGCAAGTGCAGAAAGGGTTTATTAGGTAGAATGCGGTAAAGAGATGTCCTGGGGGAGTGTCGTAGATCAAATCTACAGTGGGGTGGGCACTGCAAAAGCCACCAAATTTAAACTACAACCAAGAATAGGGAGGGGGGGTGGGGAAACAGTTTCAACACAGATGTAAGGAATGTGCAAATTATAAAAAAATATATATACTGTTTTCTATATATTTGCAGAGCAGTAAGACACAGATATCAAGCAGACAATTTGGCTCTATAATACAGAATAACACAGAAAATATACTCAGCTCTATAAACTTGAAGATAGTTCTGTAAGGCTGTCTCTCAAACTAATGTGTGTGTGTGTGTGTGTGTGTGTGTGTGTGTGTGTGTGTGTGTGTGTGTGTGTGTGTGTGTGTGTGTGTGTGTGTGTATATATATATATATATATATATATATATATATATATATATATATATATATATATATATGAAGAATGAATATGATCACAATATAGCAGTCATAACGAATGTGAAAGGAAACGGCAGCGGAAATCCCCATGATATTTAGTGCTGTTATATATCCGGATGGCCATAGGTGAGCACACCTCTGCATCCCCAACCACAGGTAGGACGCTAAAAGTGGAACAAATTATCTCCCCGTGCTAAGTCTGACGTTCAACTAGGTACAGGGCAGTCCCAGTCCCCAGTCAGACAAGCCTAAACCCGGATGACCATATTAACACCCTGACAATCAAACACACGTATGTGCCAGGACTATAGGCTTTGGAGGTCTGAATATCCTCGGAGTGAGTCAACATGCGGCACTGGTCCAGAGCAGTAGGGAATGGCACATGTGTAGCAGTGCGGTTTTCCCAACAGGAAAAAGGATGCCTGGTGTGTAAGTGAAGTGATGAGGTGTGTGTTCGGGTGACTATGAACCATGGGTATACATATAAATGAAGCAGAACACCAATAGTGTAATGGTTAGAGCATCCGCCTAACGAAAAGGCATTCACGGTTCAAGTTCGACAGTAGCACATATCATTTTCCTTGTGGAATGAATGTTGCTCTGCTGTAAAGCCGACATTTAAACATGTAAAGGTGAACATGTGTATCGCATGGGACTGTTAACCAGGTCCTTTCAATCAAAGTGGTACTGTCATAATGAATAAGGCACAAGTAAGCGCAAATAAGCGGCAGTAAACGTATGTAATGCACAGTAAGCATAGGCGAGTGCGCCTGCGTGGGTGTAAGCAGCTCCCAGCATAGGAAATGTATGTTTGTATGTTCAGATGTAATGTGTGTAGGGCTCCAAAAGCTCTGGAGAGGGCAATGTGTAAAGGTGTGTTATGGCTGCGATAACAAGTGGATAATGGATGTTACACATGTAAATTCAACACAGGTGGGGTGGAGGAACTATGGGTATGCAATTATGGATCCAGGCGTGCCAGGGTTGGATGGGCCAGTTCTAATGGACTGCCCCGTGGAGGTCGGCTAGGTCGTAATAGGTATATATGCATACTCACATGCAGACAATGATATGTTGAAGTACAAATTCTGTAACGTATGCTTTCCATTTGTTGACATAAATAATAGGAATGTGCACATACAAACATCGATAGTAGATGGAATAATAAGCTGTGCAGAAGAGGGACGGGTCGAATCACACTATCACATTCCAATTACCATCGGTAATTCGTACATGAACATATAGGGACATCTGTCTGCTGTATAACGTGCTACATACCGATTACAAGATAACTGGAGTGAAGTGTGTGTGTTATAATGAATAAGGCACTAGTATGCTGGTGAAGCATATATAAACACCATTACGCATGTGTAAGTGCGTATGAGCGGGGAATGTATTGACACACAGATATATATATATATATATATATATATATATATATATATATATAGACAGCAAGATATGAATATACATGTATGAATACATATGCAGATATATCTGTATATATTAATGTAAATAGATATACGTTACAGTAAATGTACACATGTATATACCTAGGTTATGTTACACCAGTTATGGGTAACATATGTTCAGACCGGGCATATGTTGTTGGGAGGTCCAGTCAACAAACGTCTACCTCCCACCCCCCCCAGCTAGGCCGATGAGACATACAGACACGCAATAAAGGTAAATACAACACCGCTTCCCAGACCATATGCAGGAAACTACCAGTGAGAGAGATCTACTACAAGGTCTACACTTTAAACATGGACAGCAACGTCCCTTGTGGGACACCAAAAATTCTGTTCTTCCAGGCAATGCGAGTAAAGACTACTGCGACCAGAATGTAGCTGTACACGGAACAGTAGGTTGTGCAAACCTGGTAACACATGGGTTGACACAACGTACGACATGTGTCCCGACACTGGGAGAGTGGGCAGTGTGTAGGGGTGTGTTCATATCCCACCTGCGTCCACAGTAAGGATGAGTGCTGTAGAGTAGTGGCAGGTAGGGGAACTATGGGTATGCGATTATGGGCCTAGGTGTGCAGGTGTTGGCTGGCAGACACGTATTAGGACCGCCCCATGGGTGTAAGTAATATTCCGATGTGGGTATAGCAGATGCCCATACCTCCCAAACCTTAAGAGCACATCTACTGGACAGTCCATAAACCATTAGAGGAATACATAGGGACCATATCATTGAATTGTCCCTGCTTACCAGGGACGTCCGTGATTACGAATCAGAATCTAACATTGTCCCAACTAAACCCTCCTAGAACTAGTGATATTAGGAGGAAAGGTGGTGGAATACACATAATGACAACATATAAGAGTCCTAAACAGCATGTACCTCAGACAATGTGTATGAATACTTATGTGCTCTGGGTCCGTCAATGTGTCGAGTTAATAGCACCAACCTTCTAAATGTGTCCCTTAAGTCGTTATGCAGTGTTCCTGATTCAGTGTTCATTCTTCCCCATTCGTATGAGAGGTCTGATAGTGAGAGAAAGCGCATGTTCCGGCGACTACCTTAGAAAGTTGATAGAATAATAGGGTTGGGGTTACCACCTGTCCACCTTTGCGATGGACACTCCCCTTTGGGCAGTTGTGTCCTGCAAAATAACTAATTATGGCAAATGTCCTGTGATTTAGGACAAAGATTACCTATATTGTCTGTAGTAGTTGCATAAAACAATTATTTTGTACCCGAAACACATAAATGTTATAAGTAACAGTATACGCAACTATAATGCTACAAGAGTAACCTTTTTATTTAGCCAAAACAGTGAAGTACTCCCCTTTCTACTGGATGTGGGTATGTGTTGCCCTGCAAAGTCTGACGTCTCTACATACAGGTCCTATAGGGTTGCCACCTTTCCAAATGGCCAAAGTGGGACATGTTCTGTATAAATGTTAGACTTTCCAGGACAAAACTATACCTACAGCCGTGCATAGTACAGGATTATACTTATTTGCACAAATAAAAGTTTAATCTAGTTACATTTGAATTGCTTATGCTACTTCACATAACATATAGAAGTTTCATATATAAAATAACTGTTTTATGCAACTAATAATGAAACGTAGACTATAGTAATGTCCTGTAATCAGGACATTTGCTATGTCTTGGTTATTTTCGCAGTGTCCCTCGCAAAATGGGACATATGGTAACCCTAAAGTCCCACCTTGGCCAATTGAAAAGGTGGCACACCTATAATAGGTATGCGGTAGCATGACTCTGCTGACTGATGTGGCTCCCACAACCCAACTACTTGTCTGTATTGAAGAGTCTCGGTTCCCATGTATCAGCCAGACAGGAACAGATTGTATGCGGAACACACAAATATGATTCACTGTACAGGCTGCTGATTCCGTACAGTCGAACGCCATGCCATCGCCTAATGGGCAGCGATTCCCCATACTGTAGTCATGTAATCCGATGTAATAGGCATCACAAGGTGGGAGCAGATTGTATGAGGAACACACAATTAATATTATTAATTCACTGGACAGGCCGCTGATTCCGTACAGTCGAACGCCATGCCATCGCCTAATGGGCAGCAATTCCCCATACTGTAGTCATGTAGTCCGATGTAATAGGCATCACAAGGTGGGAGCAGATTGTATGAGGAACACACAATTAATATTATTAATTCACTGGACAGGCCGCTGATTCCGTACAGTCTAACGTGATGCCGTCGCCTAATGGACAGCCAATCCCGATACTGTAGTATAAGGTAATATTGTGGTCCTCGCTCCCACCCAGGGGTGTGAGTGACCGATGCAAGCACCAATGTCAGTGCATTTGCAAGTGCAGGAGAGAGCGGGTGTAAGTGTGTTTGGCTACCAGTATGCGAGTATTGCACTGGTAAAGCAATGTAGTTGCTAACAGAGTGTAAGGGGCTGTAACCAGAGGTTAGCAGTGCTTAACACATGCAAACCCATGCACACCCGCTCTCAGTTGCTTTAATGTGCCTTACTCCCTCCGTATCCGATTGGCTTGTTCTGCCCTGCAACCAAATAAACGTCCTTTGCAAGGGTCTGAACCAGGACCCTGCACACAGCTAATGTGTATTACCAGTACGCCATGGCAGATATACAGACAACGGACAGGACAGTACCACAAACATATCATACAGAGCAGTTATTCAACAGTATAGGAATGTACCCCATCATGCAGATGTATATGTGAATGTTCATGTCCAGCATATAGGTACATACATATATAGAGATGTATCAGGAACATACCATGTGGCAGCAAAGCATTACAAACCAATGTAATGGGAAACGCCAGCGACGCCTGTATTATGTAGTGGTGTTGCTCTATGTGATCACAAGGCACCCTCCGACAGACATGTCGTTATACACGTGTATAGTTGTACATTGGCCGTATACATCACTCTGTGCATGTAATGTACATTAACACCACAGTACTTGTCCAATCATTATGTGTGAACAGTACTCTTGCAAGGTGCTGTGTACATGCAACATCATCATCATGATGAGGGTAAATGGGGTAACCATAGAGGGACCGGTAGTGTTGTGTGTACAGTGGGGTCATCCTCATCACATGTACCTGGACCATGTAGGAGTGATGTGCATACCAGGATAGTGTGCCTGTGGGACAGGGGTGAGGATAACAGGAGTATGTTGTGATGCATATTACAAGGGTTTCATTTGTCCAGTGGGCATGTGTGTGTAATGGACAGCTATGTATAGGGCAGATGTTGTCCTAGGAGCCGATTGGCCTTATGTGTCCGTAGATGAGGGTCAGATGTTGGGGAAGGAGTGTAGGTATGGCCGTGGAGGATAGGTAGGATCACAGAAAAGACAGCATACAGGGTTGTTATATGACACGTGGGGGGATACACCCTGGATGGGGATGGGTCTTCGGCATTCAAAAGCCCATGGGAACAGTGGGATGGAGGTCCCCAGCCACGGGCAACTGCCACTGCACCTACACAGCTGCAAAAGAGGCAGTGCTGGGGGCTGTCCAGGAGGGGCAGCATTACCTTGTAAATGTGACACTCCGCCCTTGAACTGGCATATCTGGCTTCGTAACCCCTTAGGGAGCCACCAACGCATCACATCCGGGACAGCAGATATGTACCTGTCTGGTCCCGCTCCCAGGGGGGACATGCTCCATCCTCAGCGGTGGTACCACCAGAAGGTGTTACAGAGCCAACAGAGGTTGATGTCTATGGCTGGGCCGCACATGTGCTAGTGCCCCTTGCTATGGTCAGCTGAAGTGGGACAGGAGGTTCTGCCAGGACCTCCCAACCCATTCAGCCTATGGTGTTGCATCTTAAACCCACATATGGCTTGGTGATAGACAACAGCATACAGGATTACCTATGACAGTATGCATAGATATTACCAGCAACCCAACACAACAGATGGTATACATTTGCAGAGGGAGCACAACACATGCATATATACTGCATGCCAACTGTACAATTTGTAGTAGACGTGTGACCGCAGCTATGAACAGTTGCCCATCATTGGCTTGTCACTGGGAATCCCACACAGTGTATCATACCACTGTCTCATGTGACACATGTCCAGTCAGGGATGCGATGGCAGTAACACATCCCTATCATCATGTACTGTCCGCAATCCCCACACCATTCGTCTGCTGAGCACAGATGTGTGTTCAGTGTGTAACACAGGAAACAAATGGTTGCACACACTGACCAGTTCATAGTTGGCCCTACAGATGGGGGTCCCTCATAAACAGAGTACTGTCATGTCTGTATTATAACATGCAGAATATTCATTACCACACACATGTTAAACAGGCAGTAGTCTCAATGCAGCATAGCTACACTTACATGCTGTAGTCATGTGTGGCACATCACTCTAGTGTCTTTAGGCCATTTCCCACTGTGGAAAATGATTGAGGTACATCCAGATATCAGCTGTGATGCCGTGACAGAACACCACATCCAGGTACCACTCGCAGCGACTGTCATGGCCAGATAACATGTTTCCCTAGATAGTGTACTGTGTTTATCATGCGGATGACTATGGGAACACCATCACAGCTGTACCACATGCAGTCAGCTAGAGGAGGACTGCAATAGGTGTAGAGTCCATCACCTGACCATTTCCATCACTTAAAATGCACATGCTGCTGCTGTGCAGGTGTACACCTTCACATCCACCAGAGAGTGTGTGGGTGGGACAGGCAATGTACACCAGGGAAGGGCTTGGAGACTTAACCATAAGCATCATCTGCCACATGACGAACAGTACAGGGGTCAAACCCCTGACTACTCATTACTATTACATATGCATGACGTTACTACATGTGCCACAAAGGTGACATGTTGCTGTGCTGTAAGAACGTGTGTAGGTGAGTGACATCTGCAACAGATATAGTAGACATACATTAGGTGTGGCACACATGTCTGTCCACGTGAACGGATGCAGTTGTCACTACAACCACACTCTAATGGACACGCATCAACACCTTTGCCAGGGCCACAATTATACGATGTAACTACTTAGTTTGCCACACTGCAGTAATGCACAAGACCACATGCACCACAGGGGATATCTGGAGGTTCTGTGGGCTAGGGCATGTGAATGTGCTTGACAACTGTTGGTATGCCAACGAGGTTTATACTGGGAATGACTGTGGTTGGGAGCATCACAACCAACACGCAGACACAGGGTGCCAGTACTGGCATGCAGGTATGCATTGCTCCATGGGTGTGTAGTGTTTGGCTGTGCAAGATGGCTGTACAAGGCTGGGTGAGGGATAATCCTTGACATTGCATCACCCAACAGTGGTGTGTAGTGCAGGGGTGTAGTGTCTGCATTGTCCCACACAGATGGGTACTGCATTATCTGGCCTGACATCCTGATTACCAATGTGTAGGCCCATAGCTTTGCAATGTATGCCATGTCTGTGTTTGATAATCCTTCACATGGGTACTGCATTATCTGGCCTGACATCCTGGTTACCAATGTGTAGGCCCATAGCTTTGCAATGCATGCCATGTCTGTCTTTGATAATCCTTCACATGGACATTGCCTGGGATGTGCATGTCCCACAATAATATACAGTGACATGTACAGGTGTACCTGGATTGGCAGACGCATGTTGTGTACACAGCCTGTTATACCCCGATATGCCAATACTGGCCTGGTGAGGTGAAATCTGCTTATAGTGAGCAGGTCAGCCCTGCACCTGCATGGATAGTATGATACAGGTATTCCGTGGTGTCACTGGCATGGGTCCATACAGGGCACATGTGTACAGCATTGTCTGGCCTTTGTGGATCACATTTGATGGCACCACATATGTTGCAGGCTTCCAGTGTGGAACATAGTGAAGGCACAATGTCCGCATATATGTGCCTATTGTACTGCTGTACAGGGTGCCATGTCCTCTGTAGGCCACTGCATTCACACCATGCCTACTGTCTGTCCTCAGTGTGCATGGTACTAGCAACATAGTGGGATATCCTGGGCAGGTTTGTTTGTGCATGGCACATGGGTGTGGGACATATACCGGGTACTAGTAGGGCTGCATACTTAGTTCACCAGGCCTTTTGCCAGATGTATGGGTATGGCTTGCCAACACAGTCCCGTGCCTGGCTGACAGCTGTACTCCTCGTGAGGTGGCCAATGTGTCATAAGACTGATACCATACAGGAAAACTACAAAACCCGCTCCCAAACCTGTCCAATGGTAGGGCAATCACGGCCACCTCTACACAGGCTCTGACAGACAATCACACACTTGCCATGTCCTGTATACAAACCCCTACCATATCACACTGCAGCAATATGCATTTAGGGCACACGCTATGGTGAATACTACAAAGCACTGTACTTGTCTCGCGCACACACACACACACACACACACACACACACACACTTGGCATGTCTGGGATTAGAACACCGACCTAACTACTTTACTTTACTACACTACAGCACTATGCAGTTACAGAATGCGCTACCGAGATGACTGTGACACAGCACTCCCAGAGGTGTATTTGTAGATGGGGGACATCATCATCCTTGCCAAAGGTGGGTATAAGAAATGTATGGAGTGTGAGCAGTCTAAAAGCATTACTCAGTCCTCAGGCAAACGAGACACACACACACACACACACACACACACACAGCAAGTGTGGGACTAGAACACCGACCTAACTACTTTATTACACTACAGCATTACGCAGTTACAGAACGTGCTACTGAGATTACTGGGACACAGCACTTCCAGAGGTGTATTTGTAGGTGGGTGTCATCATCTGCCCTGCCAAAGATGGGTATACGAATTGTATGGAGTGTGAGCAGTCTAAAAGCAATTTACAGTCCTCTGGCAAATGGGGACAGACATATACACACACACACACACACACACACACACACACACACACACACACACCAGTAGTGGGAACAGAACACCTGCCTGTTTATATATTACTATTACAATACTACATACTTACGAGTCACGCCACACACACTACACATTTCAAGGCTGTCATTATGACCTTCTATGAATGCGGACATCAACAGGGATGCTGGCAGTTAAGATGT
The DNA here is from genome assembly GCF_019279795.1 of Protopterus annectens. Lineage (NCBI taxonomy): Eukaryota > Metazoa > Chordata > Ceratodontiformes > Protopteridae > Protopterus > Protopterus annectens. Next base: position 351,283,536 of record NC_056732.1, on the reverse strand, counting down.
ACATACCTGTGAACCTGTGTGTTTAAAGTAGGAATACATCCTGACCTCGAATATGCCCATCTGTGGAATGGATGACTACTACCACTATACAGGGTTACAATGGCCATGCCCATACATAGAGGCACATAACCGACACAGTGTCACTGGGCATGCTCACACACTTGGTAGCACAGGACTGTTCGGAATGCACTATGTGTCCATCTACACAAGGATATACTGGGCATGCTCATACACTTTGTAAACACGGAAGGTCACAGTGGCCATTCTATTACAGGTAGACGCAAAGAACACATTGTAATGGGCTCTGGTGTTAGTAGTTATCATTGTTAGCAGAAACACTGCTCTACATATAATTGACACTGGTCTTTTACACAATGTCTGCTGTCATTCTGGGATGACATGGCCTGACAGTAGACAGGCCTTTGACACACATATTACATGCATCTATGTTTCAAGGGCGTGGGGATAATACCAAAGTCGCATCCGCCCACACAGTGCCATTCCAAGGCAAATGTCCTAAACACAGGAAAACTCCCTGACCCCTACAGGACAACTGCATTGTTTTCCTATGCTAACCAGTGCTAGATGTGTAGCGTCCATAATCGCAGCTGGTCACTGTAGATCCAACAAGGGGGAGTACTGACATCTGTACAGTGAGGAACACCTGGCTGATGGCTCTGTAGTGCACAATAGCACTACCACCATATACCTCAGAACCTAGCACTACTACCATATACATCAGAACCAGACGTGTGCCGTAACACAGGTACGGACCGCTCCAGGTGGTGTCCCCACAAACATAAAGGCCACTCATGTACTGACCGGTACCCCAACGAAAGGCATCACAGATGAGTCGTGCAGGACACAGTGTCACATGCTGCATTCTAGGATGTAAACCTCGGACACCACCATGCCCTCGGACCACCAACACGCATCCATACATGTAGGACATATAAATATACACCACCATGTGACCCTTGACGTGTGTACTGTAACAAGCTCTACATCAACTGTAGAGAGTACCCATGTAATGACACAGTTGCATCATGTGTTATGCAATGATACCACTGTCTGTAACCAGGTCAGCTGTATACATACCAGGGGCCCTCGGTACATTCCTCCATTAGCAGATGACTGTTGCTGTACACTAGTACACACCCTCGTGTATGGATATGACATACATGTACCTGCCCTGGGTATGTACATGCCACACACTCACTCACTCACACACACACACACACACACACACACACACACACACACACACACACACACACACTTGGCATGTCTGGGATTAGAACACCGACCTAACTACTTTACTTTACTTTACTACACTACAGCACTATGCAGTTACAGAATGCGCTACCGAGATGACTGTGACACAGCACTCCCAGAGGTGTATTTGTAGATGGGGGACATCATCATCCTTGCCAAAGGTGGGTATAAGAAATGTATGGAGTGTGAGCAGTCTAAAAGCATTACTCGGTCCTCAGGCAAACGAGGAGACACACACACACACACACACACACACACACACACACACACACACGCACACAGCAAGTGTGGGACTAGAACACCGACCTAACTACTTTATTACACTAATGCATTACGCAGTTACAGAACGTGCTACTGAGATTACTGGGACACAGCACTTCCAGAGGTGTATTTGTAGGTGGGTGTCATCATCTGCCCTGCCAAAGATGGGTATACAAATTGTATGGAGTGTGAGCAGTCTAAAAGCAATTTACAGTCCTCTGGCAAATGGGGACAGACATACACACACACACACACACACACACACACACACACACCAGTGGTGGGAACAGAACACCTGCCTGTTTATATATTACTATTACAATACTACATACTTACGAGTCACGCCACACACACTACACATTTCAAGGCTGTCATTATGACCTTCTATGAATGCGGACATCAACAGGGATGCTGGCAGTTAAGATGTACATACCTGTGAACCTGTGTGTTTAAAGTAGGAATACATCCTGACCTCGAATATGCCCATCTGTGGAATGGATGACTACTACCACTATGCAGAGTTACAATGGCCATGCCCATACATAGAGGCACATAACCGACACAAAGTGTCACTGGGCATGCTCACACACTTGGTAGCACAGGGCTGTTTGGAATGCACTATGTGTCCATCTACACAAGGATATACTGGGCATGCTCATACACTTTGTAAACACGGAAGGCCACAGTGGCCATTCTATTACAGGTAGACGTAAAGAACACATTGTAATGGGCTCTGGTGTTAGTAGTTATCATTGTTAGCAGAAACACTGCTCTACATATAATTGACACTGGTCTTTTACACAATGTCTGCTGTCATTCTGGGATGACATGGCCTGACAGTAGACAGGCCTTTGACACACATATTACATGCATCGATGTTTCAAGGGCGTGGGGATAATACCAAAGTCGCATCCGCCCACACAGTGCCATTCCAAGGCAAATGTCCTAAACACAGGAAAACTCCCTGACCCCTACAGGACAACTGCATTGTTTTCCTATGCTAACCAGTGCTAGATGTGTAGCGTCCATAATCGCAGCTGGTCACTGTAGATCCAACAAGGGGGAGTACTGACATCTGTACAGTGAGGAACACCTGGCTGATGGCTCTGTAGTGCACAATAGCACTACCACCATATACCTCAGAACCTAGCACTACTACCATATACATCAGAACCAGACGTGGGCCGTAACACAGGTACGGACCGCTCCAGGTGGTGTCCCCACATATATAAAGGCCACTCATGTACTGACCGGTACCCCCCACGAAAGGCAACACAGATGAGTCGTGCAGGACACAGTGTCACATGCTGCATTCTAGGATGTAAACCTCAGACACCACCATGCCCTCGGACCACCAACACGCATCCATACATGTAGGACATATAAGTATACACCACCATGTGACCCTTGACCTGTGTACTGTAACAAGCTCTACATCAACTGTAGAGAGTACCCATGTACTGACATAGTTGCATCATGTGTTATGCAGTGATACCACTGTCTGTAACCAGGTCAGCTGTATACATACCAGGGGCCCTCGGTACATTCCTCCATTAGCAGATGACTGTTGCTGTACACTAGTACACACCCTCGTGTATGGATATGACATACATGTACCTGCCCTGGGTATGTACATGCCACACACTCACACACTCACTCACTCACACACACACACACACACACACACACACACACACACACACACACACACACACACACACACACACACACAACATACATGTAAATAGCATAGCTGTTGCTGTCCTTTGTACAAACAGGGCTACAGCCATTACACACACGCACATGGAATGTAGGTCCATGGCTGCTGAATGCTAACAGTACATAAGATGTGATATCAATTTTGATAGAGGTAACATTCCCTCTGTACCGGTCACCCATTACACCCATCATATCATACAACAGTTCATGTGTCATGTATGTCATCACACGTCCACCAATTGCAATGCCTACAAACATGCCCAAATGTCAGGATTGTAGAACCTGCACACCTGTACACGTAGTGTTGTGCGTTCAGATAACATGCGTGTGCAGTTGCTGATGTATGCAGGTGATGTGTATCCTAGTACATCATGCAGTTGCAATGCAGCCTCAACATTGCCAACTGTATATGGTGATGTACTGAATGTACGGAAAGATGTACCTCTGGTATGGACAGATATGTGGAAATAACTAACTGGTGGGGCATATTTGCAGATGGATGTTTGCTATGGACAGCTCACAGGTGTGTCACTAGCTGTCCTACAATAACCGTTGTAACCGGGAAGCAATGGTTTCATTAATTGAAGGACATAACACACAACTTAGACAGCAGTCAGGGTGACAGCTAAGGTAGATCACGTGACACCTGTTAATAGTTAAGACGTCCCGTGTGCATATATCAGCACTGTTGCCACAGGCAGCATCAGTACAGTTTGTAACGCGTGCAGTACTGCTGTACATCTGTCATACATATCATGAGCTTGGCAGGTCTAAGATTCACAGTACTGGTGTGTGGTTGTGTGTGTCCATATATGTCACTTACGGTGGGGAATACATCTCACTTGTTACTCACTCTCCTGTACACTAGTCCTGTACACTAGTGTACACGTCTGTACAGACTGCAATGTAGAAAGCAGGACATAGGCAGGGGCGTGTATCTCACACGTGAGGTATCTGTATGTGTGTGACATAGGTGTATTCAATACTGAATGTCACAGTTTGTGTATATAGGGCTGTCTTGTCCCTGGGGTGAGGATGTATGTTACTGAACTGATAAGACCCCCCCCCATCCAGGCGATGCATTCTTCTATCCGTGTTGATGTCCCCAATCTTAGGCCATACTGACCACCTGTAAATGTGTATTCTCTGTGGCACGTCATATAGGTGCACCGTACTGTAATGATGATTTGCACATAGGCAGGGGTCCTCACTTTACCAGTAGTAACTGTGTGCGAGTGTGTGTTACTGTGTCGGTGAATCTGTGAGTATGTTACTGTATCACTGAATACATGTGTGTCAATACCAGAGTGTCTGGGTGCAGTTGTGTGTTGGCATCCTGTCATGGGAACGTGTATTACTGTGCACATCTTGTGTAGGCGTAACCTCAATCCACCACATAAGATGTGTTGAACATCTTGAGGGTGTCACGACGTGACAGCAGTCACCTGTGCAGTATCCACATCAGCCCACAGATACAGTACATTTCTCTTGCTGGTGTCTGACATCAATGTCATACTTGCTGCTTGTGTGTGTGTGTGTGTGTGTGTGTGTGTGTGTGTGTGTGTGTGTGTGTGTGTGTGTGTGTGTGTGGTACACAGATGTCATGTGGGACATGGTGTACCGATGTGTTTGCCATGATTGGCTGTAGTTGCCAGGCAGCAGCAATATGGTTGCAGATATGCAGGGGTGTCATCCGTATACCCATCAGTGACCTGTGTCACAACTTCCACATCATGGTTTAGTGTGTATGCACCTCAGTGACATGGGTCACATTCCACAATATATAATGTATTGTATCTGAACACAGTCATGGCTATGAACTGTGTCTGTAACTCACACTGTATAGCAATAGAGATGCCTCATGATTCCCTGCAATGGCCATGCACATCAGCTAAATGTGCAGTATATCTGTAGGGCGGACAGACAACACTGCATTGGGACACCATTGCCCCACTGTGTATATTTGACAGGACACCATTGTGTTAAACATGTATGCATGTCATTGCACACGTCAGCAGATCACATGTCATACTGCATGTGATTGTCAAGGTCATATGCCACACATCAGGCAAGTGTATTGTTAACCTGTGTTGGTCTACATGGTGTAACACAGGGATGTATGCTAAATAAACAAATGAAAAACTGCACCAAGCTGACACACCAAGTAATTATTTATTATAGAAGTAAAAAATGCAAAAAAAGGTGAGCGCTTTCACGACAGAACGTGTCGCTTCATCAGACACATGAATAAAGATAAAACCAACATTTATAATGTAGCTAATGGTCAGCTGACAAAGTCACATGTATTTTCTACACACGTTATCCTGGTTTTATTAGAGTTTGTGATGGGTTTTAACAAAATGTGACTTTAATTGTTAGCTGACCATTAGCTACACTGTAAAAGGTTGGTTTTATCTTTATTCATGTGTCTGAAGCGACAAGTTCTGTCGTAAAAGCGCTCACCTTTTTTGCATTTTTTTACTTCTATAGTAAATAATTACTTGGTGTGTCAGCTTGGTGCAGTTTTTCATTTGTTTGGTTCCTCTAATATCTGCACCTGCCTTGCAAGCCTTCTGTGTTCTTCAGTATGTATGCTAACTACTACTATGATTGTGTAATTTGCATGCAGTCTGCTATGACACATGCATGCTGTTGTGTGCAACCCAGGGATGTATGATAACTACCACTATTATTTTCTGCGCTGTATGCCGTCTGCCGTATCACATGCATGTTGCATGTCTTCTGTCATATCACATGTGTGTGTGTGTGTGTGTGTGTGTGTGTGTGTGTGTGTGTCTAATAATATATAGTGTAAAAATATAGCAATAGTGTGCAGAAGTTACCTAGGCAGTCCACAAATTATCAGTATCAAGCAGTATAAACTCGAACTCAAGAAAGCAGTTCCTTGTCTCTTCAGACCAAATAAACTTCACATAAATCCAGTATTCAACATCAATTCTTCAAATAAACACCAGATAGTAACCATTGACTGCAGTTTATTGTAAAGACAGGTGAGCGCTTTCGCTTTTCAGCTTTTTCAAACCATAATGCACTCATAAAATCATGGCCATATATATACTAGCTTCTAGATAATTACATAATTAATTCAATTTAATATAACAATTAGCTAATTACAATTAAAAACAGAAAAAAGTATAACAGTTTTAAAATAGTGATAAAATATAATTCGCAATATTCAACATTTATTATAAAAAGTAACACCAAGACTACCTCAGTGACTACCTATTTTTGACATTTGTATCTAACAAAAATGCAGAGATATAAAAAGTTTGTACATATAAAGGACAATAAAAAATGTCATTCAGCTAATTAATGCTTATGATTTCATGTGCAAAGCACTACAGCACACTGCAATATTTTCTAATTTATGTTAAAGAACCATGAATTCATTATTACTTAATATTTCAACCTTCTTTTCTTCAATTTTGGTTTTATTGGAACACTATCATTCAGTCCCGGAGGACTGTTAGATACAAATGTCAAAAATAGGTAGTCACTGAGGTAGTCTTGGTGTTACTTTTTATAATAAATGTTGAATATTGCGAATTATATTTTATCATTAGTCTTGGTGTTACTTAAATGTTGAATATTGCGAATTATATTTTATCATTAGTCTTGGTGTTACTTTTTGCAGTATTTTGATGTTGAATACTGGATTTATGTGAAGCTTATTTGGTCTGAAGAGACAAGGAACTGCTTTCTTGAGTTCGAGTTTATACTGCTTGATACTGACAATTTGTGGACTGCCTAGGTAACTTCTGCACACTTTTGCTATATTTTTACACATTTTATGGACCTGTTCTTGTTGTGCAGAAGTTTTTACTTCATTGCGGTGTCCAGTATTATTATTATTCTCCATATAACTTTTTACTTTTACCGTTCTGAACACCGCGGGTTAACTATGGCAGAAGAGTTGACTGAATCCATTGAACTACCCTACAATCCAACCCCTGTGCTTGAAGACAGAGTGGTATACTCTAGGCTACATCGCTGCGTAGTCCCTGACGTCAATCCATTTTTCGAATTGGATCTAGTAACGGCCAGGAATGGCGTGCGACTGAGTAACGCTCAAAATGAGACAGTGAATTCTATGTTAACGTCTATAGAATCGGATCTACTGAAATTAAAAAGATTACAGATGCAACGTTTTCACTTCGAAGTGTGCATAGAGAAGAGAATTATACCCAGGGGACTCAGGGTTCTCAAAATGCCCACTACTGGTAATACATACCCTGAATTACTTTTCCGCTGGCAGCAATTGAATATAGACATTAGTATAAACTATATGAAGTTATTGAATGATTTTTTTGTACCTGAGGAAAAGAAGCTACAAGAAGAAATTGAAAAAAGACAAAATGAACTGTACAATAACTTTTCATGTAATGTTATTGATCCATTATTGGATCGTATGTTAGATTCTGTTCTTCTATATGAAAAAAGGCTTAAAGAACAGAAGAAGCAGAAGTTGGTTAGAGATGTACATGATTTTGCGAACGGTCAAGTCTTCACTTGGCCGAGGGCTAACAGAGATGTGCATTCGAATGTTAATACCTTTAGTAATGTTGCTAGATTGAATGTTATTCCACCAGATACCAACTTTGGTAATTTAGATAGTAATGATTCTGTACATGGAAATAATGTGAATTTACCTGTTGCTAGTATTGTAATTAATAGTTCTGCTGAGAATAATGTAATTACACCTAGAAATGATAATGTGAATTCAGAAATGGTAACTAAGAACAGTAGTAACTATAGTATTTTTAAATCTAATGTCTCTAGTGGTACAGGAGATATGGTGCTGGCTAGCACAGAACAAATAAGATCTAATGAACAAATGGTAGTACGTAGTAAGAATACTGCCCTCATTAAAGATAGTATAAGTACATGCACTGATAAGCATTGTCCTTTCCCCATAGCAGAAGCCTCATACAAAGGCAGGAATCGATCAATGAGCAGGGGAAGACAAAAAAGGAAGGCCACAAACATGGATATGAAAGAACCAACTGTGAAAAGGATGTGGGAGAAAATGACGTAGTTTGCAACCTATCCCATAGGCCATTAAGTATAGCAGAAGCAGAAGTTTTAAGTAAAGGGTTGTCCTTTATACCCTCTACCAGAAGTAATGTTACGGAAACAATATTAGATGTTAAGATGTTTGTAAGAAATATACAATTACAGATGATGTATACTGATAGCAATGAAGAACCTAATGATCATGTCCAACTTAGGAGACCAAGCCTATTTGTCCCTATTTTACATCCTATTCTGGATACTTTTAGTAAAATGGTTGAGAAAGATCTGTTAAAATTGGATGATAATAAAGGGTATAACTATCAGAAAAGGAATTTGACACAGAAACAACACCTTGCTTTACAGAGCCTTAGAGAAGATATGAATATATCTATTAGACCTGCAGACAAAGGGGGACCTATTATCATAATGGATAAAGAACAATACAATGGTAGTATGTTAGAAATGCTAAATGATATGAACCACTACCAACCTATAGCCAACTTTAAAATTAAAGAATATGTTAGCAGAGTACATAAAAAATTGGAGGAATTAAAGGAAAATGGATATATAGACCCCACTGATTATAATTTTTTGTTTGTGGAATTTCCTGTCATCCCAGTGATTCAGGGACTGCCAAAGATACACAAGGACCCTATATTACCACCAATGAGACCTATAGTCTCAGGTCAAGGCTGGGTGACAGAGTTTATTTCTATTTACATAGAGAAATCTTTGAGGCCCATTGTTAATTCCAATAAGTACATTCTAAAAGATTCGAAACAATTCCTTCTAGATTTTTATAAAACTGCCTTTGATTTAAAAGAGGTTAAGTCCATAATTATGGTAACGATGGATGTGGTTTCTCTTTTTACAAAAATACCAAATGAAATAGGGATAGCATATATTAACCTATGTCTGGATAGGCACTCGGACATGTCTCCAGATAAAAAGAGATCTATAAGTGAAATGCTTACATTGGTTTTGGAAAATAATATTTTCTATTTTGAGAAAAACTTGTACCTGCAGAGGGATGGCGTAGCTATGGGCACCTCCTGTGCCAATAGCTACGCCAACCTAGTAATGGCAGTTTGGGAAGAAGAAAATCTTTTCATGCTGAACAAATTCATCCACAATGTCCGTTTTTATAGGAGATTCGTGGATGATTTGTTCTTTCTTTGGGATGGGTCACTAGAAGAATTAAATAAATTTTATTTAGAGGTCAATGATCTTATACCTTTCCTTAAATTTACTATTAGTTCTTCCTATGACAATATAGCCTTTCTAGATGTCTCACTTCAACGGTTGAATGATGGAACATTCAATACAGGAGTATTTAGGAAAAAGTGTTATAAAAACACTTTACTATTTAGAGATAGTATGCATCCCAAATATGTGTTCAAGAATATAGTACGAGGACAGGCGGTCAGAGTATCAAGATTAAATCCTATACAAGAGCAATATGAAAAGGAATTGATTAATCTTAATGATAGGCTAATAGTAAGAGGCTATAAAGGAGAAGAAATTAAAGAGAATTTTTATAAAGTAAAAGAAGAAAGGGATGATCAAGCATGCCCCTATTTTTCAAGGAAAGGTATAGATTATTATAGTGGACAACAGAAATTGAAACAGAGAAACTATAAAAAATATCAAAAAGTATCTCTTTATTACACAGAGGACATTAATCAGATTAGAAATGTACTGAGTAAATATTGGGATATTTTGACCGTGAATCCAAATATTAAAGAAATAGTGGGAGCTCAACCCAGTTATATTTTTAAAAATAAAAGGAATTTACATAGATTACTCTGTTCTTCGAATAAGCAAACACCCCCAATAAGAAGTTCAAAAGGGACAATAAAGTGTGGCAACTGTAATTTTTGTAAATATATTAGTATTACTAATATGTTTATACATCCTATAACCTCTAAGATGTATACTTTTACAGTACATGGAACATGCAACACAGAACACCTAGTCTACCTAGCTACCTGCATAGAATGTCAAGCATTCTATGTAGGTAAGACAGATAGAAAATTTAAAAACAGAATAAGAGAGCATATATATCAGATCAGAATTAAATCGGAAGTTAATGCCTTATCAAAGCATATCATAGAAACAGACCCTGCACATGAATTTAGGTTCATGATTATATTTGTTAACATACCTACACTTAGAATAGGAGATATTAGAAATAGGACTGAGGAAATAGAGGCAGACTGGATTATCAAATTACAAGCACACAGTCCTCCGGGACTGAATGATAGTGTTCCAATAAAACCAAAATTGAAGAAAAGAAGGTTTAAATATTAAGTAATAATGAATTCATGGTTCTTTAACATAAATTAGAAAATATTGCAGTGTGCTGTAGTGCTTTGCACATGAAATCATAAGCATTAATTAGCTGAATGACATTTTTTATTGTCCTTTATATGTACAAACTTTTTATATCTCTGCATTTTTGTTAGATATAAATGTTAAAAATAGATACTGAGGTAGTCTTGATGTTACTTTTTATAATAAATGTTGAATATTGCGAATTATATTTTATCACTATTTTAAAACTGTTATACTTTTTTCTGTTTTTAATTGTAATTAGCTAATTGTTATATTAAATTGAATTAATTATGTAATTATCTAGAAGCTAGTATATATATGGCCATGATTTTATGAGTGCATTATGGTTTGAAAAAGCTGAAAAGCGAAAGCGCTCACCTGTCTTTACAATAAACTGCAGACAATGGTTTACTTTTTTTTTTTAAAA